>NC_089765.1:48880305-48905305 GCF_040412425.1 Macrobrachium rosenbergii
ACATGGCAGAGGTGGGTGGATATCGTCTCCAAACGCAAAACACCTGAGTTCGACGGGTGGGTTGATGGGAGATGGTATTCACTTATACCTCTCTTGTGGCCGACTGGTTGAGTGTGTCACTGTAGTCCCTGATTCCTCGTCCGTCGCTGGTTCGATATACGGTGGACTTATTATCAACTTAAAATAACATATATGAAAATATATTACTTAGGTAGAGTGAATTGATATTAAAGGATAGCTTTCTGATTGTATATATATATATATATATATATATATATATATATATATATATATATATATATATATATATATATATATATATATATATATATATATATATATATATATATATATATATATGTGTGTGTGTGAATATGCATAGGACACACACACACAAACACTAAAACACACACACACACACACACACACACACACACACACACATATATATATATATATATATATATATATATATATATATATATATATATATATATATATATATATATATATATATATATATATATATATATATACATATATATATATGAAAAGCTTATAGATCGCAGGTATTTTATGAATTACAATACTCAGTAGATGTTTAATTAATAAGTGTGGCAAAAGACATTCTGAAGAACCTTGAGAGGATGATTAGCTGTTATCTGACTCGTTTCCTAATTAAGTAAAACTGTTACGTCAGGTATTCTCAAGATGTGGGAACTTGCCACAAGACTTTGTGAGTGTGTTTGCCAGAAATGTTCAGGTTCCGGTAAATGCATTAGTAGGTGCATTTCTTTTGGGCAGAGTCCCAGGGTGTGAAGGGATTAGTTATCAGAAAAATGACAATTCAAAGACCAACACTGAGCATTATTAAAAGCTTTCAGTGAAGACTATGGTTCAAGACCTGCCGATTAAGACTGTGAACATTGCTGTTTGGAGGTAGGAACCACTTTTGATTTCCCAAACTGTAGATTGTTTCTTTCATTTATATATGTCAGTTGTGTTAAGCATTTATATTATTGTGTGTATCTGATAAGTAACATGGAAGGAATTCCCATATCTTTAGTTTTATGCATTTTGTTTAATAAGGGTTTTATTTGACTTCTTCAGCTGTTTCGCTGAGAAAGAGGTTAAAGATGTACTCAATGGGAATGTACTGGACTTTGCCTTATTTTGACCTATTGTGAGATAAGGATGTAGAGACAATAATTGGTTAAATATGATGGACTGAATATGATTGATCTCATGGGGAACATTAGTATTCCATTTTATTTCATCTCTTATTTATTGCAGTCCAGTTATGTTAGATTTTTATCAAATAAATTATTTAGGGTAAAAAGCTTGTTTCGCTGTAGACCTGAGAGAGAGAGAGAGAGAGAGAGAGAGAGAGAGAGAGAGAGAGAGAGAGAGAGAGAGAGAGAGAGAGAGAGAGAAGGCAGGGTGAGTAGATACAAATATGCACTACCAGTAGCCTTTTGATGCGGTCACTGTCCAGCTACCAATAGATGGGACTTCTCGACTTTGTAGAAACAGGTAAGCAATGGAATTTCCTCTCAACCGGGTAACACACACAGATATATATATATATATATATATATATATATATATATATATATATATATATATATATATATATATATATATATATATATATATATATATATATATATATATATATATATATATATATATATATATATATATATATATATATATATATATATATATATATATATATATATATATATATATATATATATATATATATATATATATATATATATATATATATATATATATATATATATATATATATATATATATATATATATATATATATATATATATATAAATATATAAATATATAAATATATATATATATATATATATATATATATATATATATATATATATATATATATATATATATATATATATATATATATATATATATATATATATATATATATATATATATATATATATATATATATATATATATATATATATATATATATATATATATATATATATATATATTTTTTTTTTTTTTTAAATATTACTGCTGTTCGCCCTCTTTGTATTTTTTTGTAATAATATTAATCAGACTGGCCCAGACAGGGAAAGTCATTGTCCAGCAGGGGCGCATAGGCAATTCAAACGTTAACGTTCGTTTGTAGCAAAGAACTCGGTAGCATTAGGCATTTAACCCCATAGGGAAAATTTCCACAACCAGCCTTATGATAGGTGGCCTTAAGCTTGCTTTACCTGTTCTCTTTGGCGAATGTTTTTGACAAAGTTTCCGACCCCGAGGGCAAGAACGGCCGTCCCTGTTTTGGTCCAAATTAGATCAGACCAAGAGAGAGAATCAGGCCTTCACAGAGAGCGCACGAAATGCGCTTCGGTCCTTCACCTCCTTTGTCTATCGTCTTATATTAGTGAATTGTGAAGTGGCAAATTCTTCCCAGAACTTCAATTGGACCATGCTAGAAGACCTTTACCAATGTGTGCCTGGGCCCCTTGCTGTATATCTTAACGATAAGCAGCCCACCACACTTACGGAAGCCTGCCGCATGGCTGATTCGTGGGAAACTTTTAATCAGTCGAACAGCACCTCTCAGAAGCGCACCATTCCACCGGCCTACCTCTCGAACTCAACTCGCCCGAAGAATGGACTGCCGAGCAAGCCTATGTGCACCCACGGTAAGAAGGTGGGGCACGCTGAAGCTGAGTACTGACCAGCCAGAACTCCTCTCCCGATTCATCTGCTCAGCCCTCTCCTCCAACAGTTACTGCAGCCACCGAGCCCATCCAAGAGGCCTGTGCAAATCATGTGGTGCAACGAGCCACTACAATGCTGGATCTCCGGCTTGTCCACATCATGTCCCCACCACAAAATTTGTCAACCTAATTAGCACCTCATTCTCTGCGGCCGGTCTGCACCGGATCCTTTACCCCAAGAGACTGGAAACCCAGTTCATCTCGGTGGCCCCTCTTCAGAGCACTAGCCTGCCCGTGACAGCTGGTGCCATGGTTGACGAAAAAACCCGGTGGGAAATGAAGTGGATAGAGGGCCACACCATTACCGTTCCCACGGTCCAGCTCCAGGTTACGACACCTTGGGGCACGCTACCCCACCGCCTTGGCGTGATGGGTGGAATTCGGCCCGGAGTGGACTTCTTGTTGGGTCGGGATCTTCTCTGGGGAAGCCTGTTACCAACGCCACTTCGCAGCCACGTTACCTCCTCCATGGAGGCCCCGTCTGTAGAACCCGATAAGGATAAAACCCCACCTTCCGCCCACCGAAGTGGTCAGCGGAACAGGCACAAACCAAACCATTCTAGGCCTAGCCCTCTCCAGTTGCGAAGTGCTGGCCCACAAAGAGGTCCTTCCTCTCCCTGAAGAGATATTCAGGAGGAGCAGTACTGCTGCAGGACGTGCAAGCGGACAGGCCACTCCACAAATTCGGAGGGCTGCCCAAGTAAGCAACGTCCAACGGACGCCCCCGAACAAGACTCTAGGAGAGGCTACGATCTCCTGCTGGGGCAGGAATCTCTGCCGCAGCCAAATTCAAGCCATCTGCGAGGTATTGTACCTCCGGACTCCTTGTCAGGCATGCCTGACCCTCAACTGTTGCCAGTGCCACTTACGAGCACTGAGCAGTGCCATTCTCCGTCCGTCACGGACGTTGAGCTATCAATTAAGCAGGCCTCTATGCCGGGTCTAAATCATGAGGCGAATCCTCCTCCGGGAGATTCAGGATTCCTCATGCCTTTGATCATCACAACCGGAGAGCCTCCAGCACCCGAGACTTCTTCTTCATCAAATCTGACCCCAGAGGATGAACCCCTGGGGGATCAAAATGTTACACCGTCTCTGGAAGACTAGGAACTGGCCTCCTCGGACACAGAAGTCGAGATCGCTCTCACTCCGGTTGTCGCAGCAGCCAGAGTAGGGAGCCCTCCTGTAGCTTATGAAGTTGCCCCTGACTTCACGCCTGCTAGCCCTTCTGGCCTTTCCCTAGAGTCAGTGCCCTCATCACCTCCTAGGCCTGATACTGATAGGCCTTGGAGGAACCCAAAGAAGAAGAAGAAGGGGCGGAAGAGAGCCCAGTAGTTGCCGAGCCATAAGCTCATCCTGGCACTGGTGACCCCTCGGCACAGTGCCCTACCATCTTAGTGATCCTGGCCCGTTGCCCAGAGGAGGTAGCCAGTGTGATCTCTTGTCTTGTACATAGCCTAGACCGCCTTAAGTATGGTACATCAAATTAGTAGCCTTGTTCCTTCCACTTACCACTGAGCCTCAGTAATTATGTAAGTAGAGTATTAACTTCAGATAATCTTATCTAGTGTGAAAAGAGCCACTATGCTCATGACACGCATGGCCTAAGACCTCAGTGAGGCACCCATTTATCATATGAGGTAACCCTCATGAATTAAGTGGTAATTACTAATTGTATTAAACACAAACAACTTTGTAATTTAGTTAGAACATTCACTCTTATGTTGGTGCTATGGTCGGGTTAGGATAGGTTAGGCTAGGGAATACCATAGAATGTACCAGTAGGCTAGGTCTAAACCATTCTGATTATAGGAGGTAGCATATAATAACTGTAAACACCTTCCAGTACTGTTAGAATTAGGTAAAGTAATGATTGAAGCTCATATCCTATCTAGGGTTAGGTAGATCCGTAGCTAGGTAGGGGAGAAGAGTAACCTAATCGAGGCGAACAGCTTGCTTAGTACAGACCTTCACGCCCAAAAAGGGAATGAAGGCCCTCTTATGGGGAGGAGCTTTTATAAATATTACTGCCCTCTTTTTATTTGTTTGTAATAATATTAATCAGACTGGCCCAGACAGGGAAAGTCGTTGCCCAGCAGGGGCGCATAGGCAATTCAAACGTTAACGTTCATTTGTAGCAAAGAACTCGGTAGCATTAGGCATTTAACCCCATAGGGAAAATTTCCACAACCAGCCTTATGACAGGTGGCCTTAAGCTTGCTTTACCTGTTCTCTTTGGTGAATGTTTTTGACAAAGTTTCAGACCCCGAGGGTATGAACGGCCGTCCCTGTTTTGGTCCAAAGTAGGTCGGACCAAGAGAGAGAATCAGGCCTTCACAGAGAGCGCACAAAATGCGCTTCGGTCCTTCACCTCCTTTGTCTATCGTCTTATATTACTGAATTGTGAAGTGGCAAATTCATCCCAGAACTTCCGATCGTCCGTTGTATGCGCAGCAAGTAGTCGTCCAAGGTAAAGTCTGTGTTTTGTTAAAAACTTCGTCAGTTACTAGTTTTTTTTTTATTTCTGTATTTCCGTTCCCCTTTGTTTCCTCCTTCACCGCCACCATAATTATTAGATTACAAAGCGACTTGCTTTTACGAAGTCTAGATTAGGCATAATTTTTTTTGTTTAGTGACATTCAACCATTCCAGTGAATTAACTAGGAAGTAGGGAAGGTAAGTAAGTCATTTTAATTCTTAATGCAGCCTTGTGTCGCATCCATTGTTCAGAAGAGCCATTGTGTTAATACCATCTTAACGAGTAGAGATTGTCTGCGTCCGAATTTGGCAATGTTTATCGTAAAGTCTTTATTCATTGAGTATTCTTTGCCGAGAATAACACCTCGGCTGGCGACCTTGAATGTTTAACGGCTGTCTTTGAGGTTAATTTGTAGCTTCATCGACAGGTTACGGGTGTCCTTGGCAAGCAGGGCCTTGTAAAAATTATGTAAATCAAGTAATAAACTCATCAGCCAAGTCTCATATATATACAATATATATAATAATATATATATATATATATATATATATATATATATATATATATATATATATATATATATATATATATATATATATATATATATATATATATATATATATATATATATATATATATATATATATATATATATATATATATATATATATATATATATATATATATATATATATATATATATATATATATATATATATATATATATATATATATATATATATATATATATATATATATGTATATATATATATATATATATATATATATATATATATATATATATATATATATATATATATATATATATATATATATATATATATATATATATATATATATATATATATATATATATATATATATATATATATATATATATATATATATATATATATATATATATATATATATATATATATATATATATATATATATATATATATATATATATATATATATATATATATATATATATATATATATATATATATATATATATATATATATATATATATATATATATATATATATATATATATATATATATATATATGTATGTATATATATATATATATATATATATATGTATATATATATATATATATATATATATATATATATATATATATATATATATATATATATATATATATATATGTATATATGTATGTATATATATATATATATATATATATATATATATATATATATATATATATATATATATATATATATATATATATATATATATATATGTATATATATATATATATATATATATATATATATATATATATATATATATATATATATATATATATATATATATATATATATATATATATATATATATATATATATATATATATATATATATATATATATATATATATATATATATATATATATATATATATATATATATATATATATATATATATATATATATATATATATGTATATATATATATATATAACTGTCATATATATATATATATATATATATATATATATGTATATATATATATATATCTAACATGTATATATATATATATATATATGTATATATATATATATATATATATATATATATATATATATATATATATATATATATATATATATATATATATATATATATATATATATATATATATATATATATACATATATATATATACGGCAATGTTGTATAATATATATATAATGGAATCCATTATTCAGCAAAGGACAACATGAAGTCTCGCTTAACTTACAATAGTGCTACGTGATCATCAGCTGTTCTTTTAATCGTTCAAAAAATTCCATTTACCTTCACTTTCTTTTCGTTCTCTTTCACAATAGCGAGAATTTTCTTCCTTTTCATGGTTTTAGGAATTTCTGTTCCTATTCTTCGTGAATATGATTGTCTATCTATTTTGTTTCAGTGTTTTAATTCTTATAGCTAAGCTCTTTTCTTTTTCTCTACCATAGACATGTGGTCTAGCTAAAGTCATTACGCTACCGTCTTCTCATTCCTTAATTATCATAATTATTCAGATGAACCCTATTCATATGGAACAAGTCCACACGGGCCATTGACTTGAAACTAGAGCTTCTAAAGAACATGGTGTTCATTTGAAAGAAGCAACAGAATGGTAAAAAAGTGTAAAAAAGCAAATAAATAAATAGTATTCAGTACTCGATTTTCTAGATCAGTCTGCCCCATGGCAACTTTTCTAATCGTTTTCGCGAAAAAGTGGCCATAGGATTTAATGTAAGATCAATAACAATCCATTACTACCCTGAAACAATTCACCTTGTTCTTATCTCTTTCTCTTCTTTCTGTATTTCCTGTTATCTTCTGTAATTTCTTTGATATGAACGACAGTGGCCTCATAGCTTGTTCCATATGAATAGCTTTTATCTTTTGATACTACTACTACTACTACTACTACTACTACTACTACTACTACTACTACTACTACTACTATTATTATTATTATTATTATTATTATTATTATTATTATTATTATTATTATTATTATTATTATTATTATTATTATTCAGAAGATGAACCCTATACATATGGAACAATCCCATGGAGGCCATTGAACTGAAATTCAGGCGTCCAAAGAATCTGGTGTTCATTTGAAAGAAGCATCAGAAGGTGCTAGGAAGTACAGAAAGAAGAAATATGTTATTAGAAAAGGGAAAAATAAATTAATAAATAAATAAATAGATAAAAACATAAGTAAATCATTAAAACAGAAGTAGAATTCATTTAGAGTAGAAATGCGTTGCCTCTTCGCATGGAAAAAAAATAATTACAAATGAATATATTGGAACGAACAAAAAAAAAAGAAAAACAAAAGCTATTTAAAAACAAATGGCATCTATCTGTGACACATGACCATCATTTGCACAACCATTGATGAAAATCCGGCAGCTATGCTAACGAGTAAATCCTGCTAACGGAGAGACAAACAGCAGAGGTAAACAGACTAACAAAAACAGTGTGAAAAACACATTTGCGGAAGCAAAAACACGGGAGAACGTAAACTCAACAGTTATGTTTTTTCCGCGTACTTCTGCCTGCGCGATGCGGGGAGAGAGAGAGAGAGAGAGAGAGAGAGAGAGAGAGAGAGAGAGAGAGGGGGGGGGTAAAGAAGGTAGAGCGGAAACTCAGTATTTGCAGAAACGAAACAGTTACATATATAAGACATCATTACAGGTATGACACATCGGCAATTGATATTTGGGTAAATTCCGTTGACGAAGAGACAAAAAGAAAAATAAATAAATACATAAATAAACAATAATAAAATGTTTGCAAAGCAAGCAAAGCAGTGCAGATAAACTCTACGTAAATGAATGAAACTAACATACATTCAAAGCAAACGATCCTCAAACGAGCCTCTAAACAAACAAATAGAAAAGCAAAGAAACTTAACGAGGCGTCGTTAAGGATCAAGACTTGGTGTTAAGACAACGACCGAATCATAAACTCTAAACGGAGGTCGGAGGTGTAAACAGAGCGCATATTCCCCGCAGATGATCCTCAGCGGAGCCTCCTTCTACAGCAGAAGACTTTGATCATATTAGGTTAGATTATAGAATTTAGGCCAAAGGCCAAGCGCTGGGACCAATGAGGTCATTCAGCGCTCGTAGGGAAATAGACAGTAAGAAGGTTTGAAAGGTGTAAGCAGGAGGAAAACCTCGCAGTTGCACTATGAAACAATTGTTAGGAGATGGTACACAGTCAGATGGAAGGAAGAAAACATGAACGGAGGTACAGTGAAAGGAATGAAAGAGGCGGCGGCTTTGGGCTGAAGGGAAGCTGCAAAGAACCTTAAGTAATGTCTACAGAGCACCACGTGAGGTGCACTGACGACACTAACCCCGCCCCCCCCCAACCCCCCGCCCCACGGGAGCGGAGGATCTGAAAACTTTTGGGGGGTTCCCTCTCCGCCAGCGCCGGCTCCGAAGTTATGCAAACGAAGCGGAAAATGGCGGAGGAGGAGGGGGAGGTCCCTCCCCGGGGCTTAAACTGGGGAACTTCTATACCGGACTTCCTCCCTCGCGCCGTTTGGGAATGACGCTCTGTGTTCATGGAGTAACTTTTCAACTTTTTTTGGAATTCCATTATTGTCTTCGTTCTGATTCAGCTTGTTTCGCGGGGGTCGGTTTGTGCACTTGTTTCTGGCACCGAATATGTTGCCTTGATAAAGGGTGAGACGGTGACTGTCTCAATACAAATAAGACAGATTTGGAACATATTTTCTCTTTCGATGATGCTTAACGTGGTTCGTTTATTGCCGCAGGTTCTCAACATTTTTGCCACTAGAGTTATCACATCATTCACATTTATGTCCATTAACCTGAAAAGCCCCGAAAGTGGTCATGAATGGAGACTCTTCAAAAATAAATCATCAGAGGCCACAAGCAGTTGGTTAAAATTTTAACAAAATTATAATGTAACGCATTAATTTATTTTAATCACTGACCATTAGTTAAGAAATATTCAACATAAACTCTCCAGGAGTCAAGACACCCAGTCATCAAATCTTGGATCTATATTTCTTTTGAACATTAGATGATATCCCTTAATAAGGGCTGGCTTCAAGAAAAGAGGAACACGCGCATATCTGCTTATACTGACGTGTGTCAATAATAAAAAGTTGTTACTGGCCTATATAGACTGCCATTATATAATACTTATGGAGCTTGCTGCTTTACCCAGTATAGATGACAAACCTGTTTAGATTCCTGGGAAATGCGATCTACTACGAGATTTATGCATTTCTAAATCAACAACCTACCACTTATTGTTCAGAGCTTCTTGGATGAATGTATAAATAATTGTTGACAAATATTCAGACATATTTTCACCGTGGAAACGAAAATACACAAGTACACGCATATTTCGGATTTGCTTATCATTACAAGCCTTGCACCCAGACGGGGAAATACTTGAAGAAGTTCCTTCTTTCCATGATGGGATTGAAATTCCCTCACCTTAGTAAGATTGAGGCAGCCACTTACCGACTCTGCATAGCATGAATCCGTTCACGGTTGAAATGGGCTCCTAAGTTTATTTCCCATCTGAATTCAAGGCTTGCAGTCATTAGCGTATCCACAAAGTGCAAGGTAATCTTAGAATGGAGTTTTACTGTGGCTATTAATAGGTGACTCTAGATTTTATGAAATTATACATATACATTCATACGTATGTGTGTGTGTGTATGTGTATATATATATATATATATATATATATATATATATATATATATATATATATATATATATATATATATATATATATGTGTGTGTATATATATATATATATATGAATATAATATATTTGATATATATATATATATATATCCATATATCGGATTATATATATATATATATATAGGATTTATATATATATATATTTATATATATATATATATATATACATTACATACTGTATATATACTGTATATATCCAATAAAGAAGTTGACAGAGATTGGCATCTGAAAAACAAGTCCTGTCAATTTTGTGAAATTCAGTGTGAACTTTGAAAAATTTGGAGTTTATTCTATGAAAGTTCACACTGAATGCAAAAGTCTTAACAGAGATTTATATACAAAAACATGTGGGCTGTCAACTGGATTTTGTATTATATGTGAACAGTAATATGGAATATATATATATATACTTGTTCAAATATATATTTATATATATCCGACGTGGACTTATATCTATACTTTGTATATGTACAGTATGTATATATATATATATATATATATATATATATATATATATATATATATATATATATATATATATATATATATATATATATATATATATATATATATATATATATATATATATATATATATATATATATCTATATATATATATATATATATATATATATATATATATATATATATATATATATATATATATATATATATATATATATATATATATATATATATATATATATATACATATACATATAGAGAGAGACATATGAGAGAGAGAGAGAGAGAGAGAGAGAGAGAGAGAGAGAGAGTTTTCAATCTTTTACAAGGACGAGGTAGTAAATGTCTTGTTGACAAACAGGCTATAAGATAAAGACAACGGTAAAACGGTCCATAAAATTGGGACGCAAACCGACAAACATAAGAGAGAGAGAGCGAGAGAGAGAGAGCCAGCATCCGTGCAAGCATATCCAGCGAAATCCTCCATCCGAGCAAACAATGGAAGGCAATGGAGCATTAATCTTGTAAATGGATCGTTCCATTGACGAACTCTGATCGATCTCCGAAGAGAACGCGACCATTACTTGTTTTCTGTCCCCGAATAATAGAAGTCGCCCAACCCCCCTTCCCCAAAACGTAAGTAAAGTCCAAAAGAAGGAAAGGAAAAGGGGGAAGAGGAGGAAGGGGGAAGATGAGGAGGGAGAAAAGATGGGGAGGGGAAGGGGAAAGGGAAGGGCGGCAGGTTTTTCTGTTGCAAATTTTGCTGTCTGTCAACCAGACAGCAACTTTTTCCTCTTCGTACGATGTTTGAGGTCAACGCATTTCCAGATGCGCGATAGCCTTCGGGTCTTATTTCCTCTGGGAGGTGAGCCAAAAGTATGTACAACAAAGAAGAAGAAGAAGAAGAAGAAGAAGAAGAAGAAGAAGAAGAAGAAGAAGAAGAAGAGGAGGAGGAGGAGGAGGAGGAGGAGGAGGAGGAGGAGGAGGAAAGTGAAGGAGTATCAAACGGAAAAGGATGAAAAATGCTCTCCTCAAACATCATCAAAGTTCTTGTTGAGTTTTTCCATTTAATTTTCATTTAAGGTCAATTTTACGTTTTTCTTTACTCAAACCAAAATGAAATATACCAAGATATTGGTGTACTGCTTAATATTGTTTCAAAAATGCTAAATTCAAGTTGTACTACGAGTAAATTTAATCTGAAATACAGGATGGTTAGAAAAAATAATTATAAAGCTTTTCTTAAATGATATTGTAGCAAAAGGACCCATTATGATATAACACAAATCATCAAGAACCCAAAATTGCTTTGCAGCCAAAATTTTCTAATAAATCACTTTCCGTTTCCTTGAGGACCTACCAGTACATCTCGGAATGCAGAGTCAGGGAGTCAGTGGATCATTTTCCAGTGACAAATCAGATCAGGTGACAAGTACTGTGAAAAGTGTTCACAGCAGACAATTAATTCAACATAATCAATATATTAAAACCCAGATTTTAAATGTTAAAAAATCCATTATAATAATCAAAGAATATTAGTATAGCTAATGATTCCGAAGTAAAAAAAAAAAAAAAAAATTACAACGCAACACATTTAATTACGGAGTGATACAATACACTTTGAGGTAAGTTAAAAAGATATGCACATAAAACTACTGATTTTTAAGAAAAACTTGGCGTTTAATTTAATAAGACACATGCATAAAATCACTTATTTTTTTTTTACTTTGTGTTCAATTTAAGATATACACACAAAACCACAGATTTTTTTTATATAAGGGAAGACAGATAATAAATTTAAAGGAAAAGGAGATAAATAAACTTTTCAACTAATTTCAGAAAATATATAATCAAAACCACTGATTGCTAAAAAAGGAGACTATATATTTGATTAAAAGAAGATTAACAGACCTTGCAGTTGAATGAATAAATTCTGTTATTAAAACAATAACATTTTGAGAGAATGAAAAAGAAGCAAAGAGATTTAATTAAGAAAGAAGAAAATAAGGAAATATCTAAATTATACATTTCAGATGAATCAAGACATAATGAGATTACAATAAAGCTGTAGAAATCTAATTCAGTTTACGATAATTAGTCAATTAACTCTTTCATTCAGTTCGCAAAAAGTAATTTAATCAACTCTTTTATTCATTCCATAAAAATGTAATTTAAAAGCTAATTCATTCAGTCATTTATTTTTCCAACTTGACTGTATATTTCTTTTTCCAGAAGTTTTGTTATAATGTCATTATGGACAGGGACGAGTATTCTCTTCTTTTCATTAGTTTTCTCATTTCTTATGAAAAGAGATAATCCAAGAATTATATTTCGTTTAGTTACATCGAAGCCGTTCAATATAATCGCACCATTTTCCATCAGTACTTGCAATATAAATACTGAATGAATCACATAAAAATTTCAAAAACCATTTTACGACATTTTCATCTATAAATTTCCTCTAATATTAGATTGTCTGCAGAGATCATGAACAACTTGAAAGGCTCTTTTGGGTTAATTTTGATTTTACGGTTCATCATTAGTTTTGTATTCTGCACCATTTTTTATTTTAAACATTATTCGTATTGTTGCAAAATAAAAATTATGAAATATATGTTTCCGTTAGTACGTGACGATGTAGTGTTTTGCAGCATTCAGCGCATTTGAGACCATAGGTGAATGCCTGATGATCTTCGGGCTCAGCGCGGGTGACTGAACGAAATGTCACCTTAGATAGAACCCTGTCAGCAGCATGTGAGCAGAAATACTCATCGGCATTTTGTCTCGAATGTTCTGGAATCTTTGTACAGTTACAACCCAAATATAGGTGTGTCGTGAAGAAGGGGTTTGTGCGTTTGTGTGTACTGAGGAGTGGCTTTTGGGGTAAGTGTCTGGGGCTTCTATAGAATGCCATGCATTCGATTTGGAGGAGCCAAAGTGAGAAGGACACTGAGGGCCAAGTTCGCTGCTGTAAGGATGTTTCATGCACGCATGCATAGTCATGTGAAGACCCGACACACCTACAAGTGAATATAGCCATTACAGAATATAACCACCTAAGTGAACTGGAGACATAAAGACATAAAATCAGAAAGGAAAATAACTAATGATTGAAATGGGGATGGGAATAAACCCATACTTTATTATTATATTATAACTGTTTAATGTGTTTGGGAAATGGTTCAGTAACTTTATATTATCACGCATATTTTTAATCTAACCTGTTTTATGTTAGATTTGCGGAATAAACTATTTTTTTCATATTCACGGTTTACTTTATACACACTAGACATGGGGCTTTGGGATTCCTGAGAGAGAGAGAGAGAGAGAGAGAGAGAGAGAGAGAGAGAGAGAGAGAGAGAGAGAGAGAGAGAGGCGGACCAACACTTCAGGTAAATCTGTTACTGTAACATATATACTGTATATCTCTCACTTCATATTTCATTTCTGTCTCATTACACTTTCTTTCATTTGTTGTTTTTAGAGTACCCTTTCTTGTTATTGTTACTGCTGAAGACTATGGCTATGAAGAACACTCACGCTCTTGAAAGATGAGGATGAAATAGGAACCTTTATTTGTGTGTAAACCTTTTCTAAATACAAATCTCCGTTAGATACCTTCCTGTTCAAAAATACTCCAAGACTCTTCTGCTTCACGAGGACATCTGCCCTCATCGTCAAAGAGAATGACACTAGATCTAGTTTCATTAATGAATCAATATCTAGTCTCATTTCCTCTGGCAAGGACAGTAGGCCATGAAAAGCTTAAGGATTTTTCATGTATTTTGAACAATAAACCAAGAATTATAGAGGAGAAAAGTGTCTTTTATCCTTATTACTAATACTAAACTCAGTCAACATTTATATCAACCCAGCTTAAGAGTCCATTAACAAACAAAACAACATCCCGCAAAAAAGAACAAAGACGAAGAAAAATAGATAGGAATAAAGAGCGAAGAAGAAAAATAAAGAGGAATAAAGAGGGAAGCCGAGAACACAGAGAGGACTAAAGAAGGGAGAAGCAAAATAGAGAGGAATAAAGAAGGAAGAACACAAATTGATAGAAAAGAATAACATAAATACATAAACACGGGCGAGAAAAAACAATCATATAAAAAGGGTCCTAGAGTTCGAATTTTATCCCAGCTTCCAGCTTTCATGCCTCATTAGTCTTTATTCCCTCTTTCGCTTTTGCCCTCCCCATTTTTTTTTTTTTTTTTTTTTTTGTCTATCGTCCGTTTCTCTTTCAATTCGTCTCTGGACTGAAGATACGAATAAAAAAGGATCAATTGGGCTTTGGTTTGTAATGTCTTCTCTCTCTCTCTCTCTCTCATATATATATATATATATATATATATATATATATATATATATATATATATATATATATATATATATATATATATATATATATATTATGAATATCTTTTACTGTAATACTACAGTATAATATGAAGATAAGAAGGCCCATAAAACACTATTTGAACGTTGCAACCATATATTTCGGGCACTAGCCTCTGTGCCCCTGTTCACTGGAAAAATATGGACAGACGAAATGTTACATGGGTATATATACCAAGCATATATAGGTGTGGCATTAAGTCTCCGATGGTATGCAGGTGACCGTTTCCTAAGAAGGAGAGTAAACGGTTCCCTAGTGGTTTTCGGCTCATTAACATCCGTTTGGTGTCGATTCTGGTGGTCTTGTGCCCTGGAACATCTTCTTCACTAGCGGTCTGAGGATTAAAGCGTCGATGTCGTCCGATTTCGAATGTCCTCCTGACAAGTTCATATTGTTGTTTGAGTGATGATAGCAGATTCCAGCATCTTTCTTTTTTACGGACAGCTACTTTTTGAAAACCAGCTCCGCCCCACTCCAGTTTATGATATGTCCTGTATTTCTGATATGTAGGAAAATCCCCGAACTCTCCGAAGCGTAACGTACTGATCTTTTGTGCTCTGTTATTCTTTGCGAGAGCGATCTACCTGTCTTCCCCACGTAAATGTCATTACAATTGCTACACGGTATCTTGTAAACTCCGGCTTCTTCCCTTTGTTATTTAAGTATACATTAATGAGCGAACTTCCAATGGATTTGGGATAATGGAAAATGAAGGATTGTTAGACCTGAGTTGTTCGGTGGCTTTTTGGATGTTTTTTGTACGTTGGAACTTTTTTTATTTTGTTGTTGAAATCTATTTGTCTGTTGTGAGTGGTACCTCTATAGTATATTTTATTCGCTTTGTTAATAGCCCTCTCAATAATGTGTGGTGGATAGAGAGAACACGTTGTTAGTTACACACGTGTTCTCTTTCAATGGTAATTTTTACAAACCAAAATTTGGCTGTAGCATGGGCAGTCCCCTATCACCTCTTTTAGCAAACTTGTACATGGAATATTCCGAAACAGAAATTTTGTCATCTATCAAACCCCGTAATATGATCTGGCTTAGATACATAGATGATATCTTTACTTTCTGGGACAATAGCTGGGGAGACTTTAATGAATTTTTTAATAGGCTAAATTCGCTAGTTCCGACCATAAAATTTAAAATGGAATGGGAAAAGAACGGAAAACTGCCGTTCCTAGATGTACTAATCATAAGAGAACAGAATAGATATGCATTTACAGTATATAGAAAACCCACCTTCACTGTCTCCTACATTCATTTCTTAAGCTACCATGACGTCTCCGTAAAGATCATGGTAGGGTGCAACTTATTCCTCAGAGGACTTAGGATATGTTCAAATGGGTACCTAGATAAAGAATTCAACACGATCCGCCAACACCTAATGCAACTGCTCTATCCACCACACATTATTGAGAGGGCTATTAACAAAGTGAATAAAATATACTATAGAGGTCCCACTCACAACAGACAAATAGATTTCAACAACAAAATAAAGCTTCAGTACGACAAAAACATCCAAAAAGCCACCGAACAACTCAGGTCTAACAATCCATTCATTTTCCATTATCCCAAATCCATTGGGAGTTCGCTCATTAACGTATACTTAAATAACAAAGGGGAAGAAGTTGGAGATTACAAGATACCGTGCAGCAATTGTAATGACATTTACATGGGGGAGACAGGTAGATCGCTCTCGCAAAGAGTAACAGAGCACAAAAGATCAGTACGTTACACTTCGGAGAGTTCGGGGATTTTCCTACATATCAGAAATACAGGACATATCATAAACTGGAGTGGAGTGGAGCTGGTTTTCAAAAGTAGCTGTCCATACAAAAGAAAGATGCTGGAATCTGTTACCATCAATCAAACCAACAATATGAACTTGTCATGAGGGCATTGGAAATCGGACGACATCGACGCTTTACTCCTCAGACCGCTGACCACCAGAATCGACACCAAACGGGAGTTAATGGGCCGAAAACCACTAGGGAACCGTTTACTCTCCTCCTTCTTAGGAAACGGTCACCTGCATACCATTGGAGACTTAATGCCACACCTATATATGCTTGGTATATATACCCATGTAATATTTCGTCTGTCCATATTTTCCAGTGAACAGGGGCACAGAAGCTAGTGCCTGAAATATATGGTTGCAAATGTCCAAATAGTGTTTTATGGGCCTTCTTATCTTCATATATATATATATATATATATATATATATATATATATATATATATATATATATATATATATATATATATATATATATATATATATATATATATATATATATATGCACATATATGTAATGTAATAGCTTAGCAGTCATCTTCATGTATAAGTATTGACGCATATGATGTTTATAAAATAGTGTTTGACTATGAGGTATACAAATGTTTCATATGGTAATATCTTAACTTTACTGACATACACGAAAGAGGGATGAATTTACTTCCAATCTACAATCCACATTAGCTGTCTTATTTTCTTGCGTGAATGGTCAGATGATTTTTCCGCGTTCTTTTCTCTCCATCTGAGGCTGATTCTCCCTCTTTCCTATCTGACTTCTTGCTAATATTCCCTTCCCCTCTCAGCTGCAAAGCTGACGTTATAGCCTATTTTTACGATATTTTCTCCTTCATATTCTCGCTAGAATCGAAGGTCGAAAATCTGAGGGATGGCTCCATATCCTTTTTATATATACTAATGAAAACGGTGTTTAAGGAGCATTGCAGCAATGAAAATAAATAAACACAGCAGAAAACCAAGGAAATGAATAATTAGAACAGAAAATAAAAGAAAACAGATAAATAGCGTGAACCTCCCCCCCCAAATAATAATAATAATAATAATAATAATAATAATAAATTTAGCAGAAAACCAAGAAAAATGGATAAATAGCGTAGAAAATCAAAGAAAATGAATAAGCAGAAAGTCAAACAGAGAAAATGACGGTGATAAAATTAATGAACTTTGAACTTTGCTATCAGACAAGTAAACAAGAAAACACAAAGAATAAAAGAAATTAAAATTGCGAATTTGTAACTCAGTTACAAAACAAACATGCTAATTAGAACACCGATGACTTTCTTGGAGTTCTGCTAACGATCACAGACGTGAAAACTTTCTAACCAATCACGATAAAAATAGCTATGGAAGGCTACTAACACAAAGGGAGAAAACCAAAAAAACTGTCAACATACAGATACTGACGGACAAAAAAAAAAAAAAAAAAAAAACAAGCAAGGCAAAATTCATCAAAGCCTTTCAGTTGGACACTTGGAGATCTAATGAGCAGACATGATAACCATTGACATTAAAAAAATAACCATGATTTAAATGGTATTCTTGGGTTGCTATTAATAGAGAGAGTGACAGAAGAACAGTCAACTAACAAGGACAAAACAGGCATCAATCGAGCTACCTTAAAATACAGACAGACACAGATAAAAAGAAATAAGCTAAAACAAACGAAAGCTGAATCTCTGATGGAGTTAAACTATTCAAGAAATAACTTAGATTTCCCGACAATATTCCCTAAACACCCGCCCCCCACCTCCCACCTCTCTCTCTCTCTCTGTCTCTCTTCTTCTTCTTCTATACTTATTTCCTCCCTCAACATTCTCTCCTCTCTCTTCTTCTTCTTCTTCTATACTTATTTCCTCCCTAAACATTCTCTCTCTCTCTCTACTTCTTTTTCTTCTATACTTATTTCTTCCCTAAACATTTTCTCTCTCTCTTCTTCTTCTACATTTATTTCCTCCCTAAACACTCTCTCTCTCTCTCTCTCTCTCTCTTCTCCTCCCCTCCCCTCCTTTACGAAACAGTCAAACTGCCAATCATCCTGCTGGAAAGAAAGTCTTTCCCTTGTCTTGTTGACTGCATTTCCTCTCCATAAATCACGAGAGAGAGAGAGAGAGAGAGAGAGAGAGAGAGAGAGAGAGAGAGAGAGAGAGAGAGAAACTTTCTGGCTCATTTGATCCTGAAGGAACCTCTCCCATAACTCACTGCTCAGTTTTCGTGCAGAAATAATTCGGTATCGTGGGTCCTATCACTTGGCTCAGTCCATTGGCGCTGTGATAGTCTGATTGTTAAAGCGTAAAGGTATACGCATATTAAGAGTGAATGTACTGTATATGTATCTCGCTGCCTATGAAAGTATGTTAAACCTAATGAAGAGATCTTCCCTCTTATTTTTACACATATTTTCCTCTCTCTCTCTCTCTCTCTCTCTCTCTCTCTCTCTCTCTCTCTCTCTCTCTCTCCTCCTTCTTCTTCTCCTATACTTTATTCTCCATCTACATCCTCTCTCTCTCTTTCTCTCCTTCTTCTGCTATACTTACTTCCTCTCCCTCTCCCTCCCTCCTCTTCTACTTATTTCATCCCTCAACATTCTCTCTCTCTTCTTCTTCTCCCCTAACATTATCTGTGTGTGTGTGTGTGTGTGTGTGTGTGCGCGTGTGTAATGAGGCTTGAAAAGACAAGTGATCAAGAAAGCAACGAGTTTATAGAGCATACCGTTAGCTCCTACAGTTTCTCCTGAACACCAGCTGTTATTTCATATTTATGTCACCGGAAATGTTTCTTTCTCTTTATGTCTTAACTGTAATTGCTTCCAGCTGTTCTAAGGTGTATTTCACGAAAGTGAAAATAAAAAAAAATAAAATGAAATAAAATCCGTTTTCACAAATTAAAAAATTTTAGAACAGTGTCGGGAATACTATGTTATTTTGTTATAGCGAGTGGCATTTAGTTTGAATCCTGAGGTTTTGTGTTTTATACACACACACACACACACACACACACACACACACACACACACACACACACACACACACATATATATATATATATATATATATATATATATATATATATATATATATATATATATATATATATATATATATATAATACCCAAAACCCCATGATTCAACCTAAATTCCAATCAACTAAAACAAATTAAAGATAGTATTCCCGACACAGTTCTAACATTTTTTAATTCGTGAAAACGGATTTTAAATTTCATTTTTTTTTATTTTCACTTTCGAGTCTCTCCAGATGTGAAATACACATTAGAACAGCTGGAAGCAATTACTGTTAAGACATAAAGAGAAAGAAACATTTCCGGTGACATAAATATGAAATAACAGCTAGTTTTCAGGAGAAACTGTAGGAGCTAACGGTCTGCTATATAAACTCGTTACTTTCTTGATCACTTGTCTTTTCAAGCCTCATACACACACACACACACACACACACACACAGAGAGAGAGAGAGAGAGAGAGAGAGAGAGAGAGAGAGAGAGAGAGAGAGAGAGGAAAATATGTGTAAGAAGAAGAAAGAAGCTGTCTACATTACGCTTTACATACTTTCATATCTACATATCTATATATGTATATGTATATATATATATATATATATATATATATATATATATATATATATATATATATATATATATATATATATATATATATATATATATATATATATATATATATATATATATATATATATATATATATATATATAATTCAACATGACAGTAAGGCTATTCCTCAGCTGTACAAAACCAGAAGGCGTAGAAGAAGACAGCGTGAAACATAATTCACTTTCTTCTTACTGCGACGTTTCGAGACCAATGTCTCATCATCCAGGCTCAAATGAAAGATAAAAATCTGATATACAAAAAAGCTTAAAAAAAGTAGTTTTTGTTAACAAGTAAAACATTGAATAAAGCAAAGCAAAGGAAAATACAATATTGAAATAAAAATTACTTTACAAAAAAACACAATTAAAGTTAAGAGTTGTTAAAAAGACACCTTGTCTCAACGCAGTTCAGCCACTGTATGGAAAATGCAACAAAAGTAAACAACAAGAAGGGCGTGGTTTAAGCTGTGTACAAGGGAACAGATGAAGAGCGGTTGTTTAAGGTGGGAACTAGATTCTTTATAGCTAGAGATTCTAATATTAAAAGGTGGTTTTCATATGGACTTGATAATAATATCTTGAAATCCTTATAATTTCTATCATTTTTTTCAAATTTTTCCATGATTCCTAATGTTAGACAGTTCTGGGTTGGATAGTTCATACCCTGTACGGAAACTAATGCCCATATGTGCATCACATCTCACCTTCAGAAGGCGGCGCGTGTTGCCAACTTAAGTCTGCCTATTGTATCGGCAGCAAGTATAAATATAGACAACACCGGACTGCATTAGGGGAGGTTAGAACTTGAGTTTATGCGCCAAATGTATTGCTGCTGGAGGATGAAATGAAACATCCAGCGTTTTCCTGACATATTTCATAAAGAGATTAGGACGATAACAATTTGATTTAAAATAATCGTAAAGGATTCCGATTTCTTTGTGGAAAGACTCCAATCAGAAGTTAATGTCATGGCTCTGTGGAGGGGGGTACACAATGAATTTAATTTAAAATAAAGTAAACAAAAACACTATAAAAGTCAAGACCAAGACCTGTGAAATGTGCCTTTCGAAAAATACCTATCTGAAAACGGTCGTCATCACGGATGACAATCGTATCTAAGTAAGGTAGTTAGTTATTGTTTTCCAATTCATATGTAAATTTAGTGCTAGAATGTAAAGAATTGGCATATTGTAAGAACGAATCACAATGCAAATGATCCTTAAAAAGAACTAAAGTGTTATCCACACATCGGCGATAGAATAAGGGTGTAAAAGAAGAGGGACAACTGTCCAGCAGCTCGAAAAATTGGCGGAAAAGATTTTAAACTCATTTTTAGAAACGAGGACAGGATCAACCGTAAGCCCTAAAGGACAAGCATACAATTAATCAAGATACTTACGACGAGCTTTTCGTCACTGGCTCTTCTTTTGATGTCATGTATGGGCTCCCGAAAATGCATAAGGAAAATGTTGCTTTGAGGCCAACCCTTTCGTCTTATACCACGCCTGGCTATAAAATTGCCAAATATCTGATCCCTTTATTGGAAAGCTCATTTAATAATGAACTTAGTCACAATAATTCCTAAGAATTCAAAAACATCATTTTGTGACAGGATTTCGATTTAGTCATGGCTAGTTTTGACACAGAATCTTTATTAAGAAGTCTGTGTCGCGGGTTCAAATCCGCGGCCGGCCGGTCAGAGGGCGGACACTTTGCTATCCGTGTAGACACCCCAGGACTATGTATGTAATCAACGGATAGGTTTGCTGAAAGCAAGTGGGTGTTACAGACTAATACACATACAAACAAAGCCACTCCAACATCTTCTAAAAACATAACAGACGCCTTACACGTCTCGAACTGTCGGCCTAAACCGCTCACGCCTCCTTGCTGCTAGGGGAAAGGGTGCTGGGGATTTGGCACGATACATATACACATGCGCTACCCGGGTCTAAGCGATGTCAGGCAGGGCAGCCGATCGAGGCTACGGCCTACCCAACGCCAAATCAAAGTCCTTTCCACAAAGAAATCGGAACCCTTTACAATGATTTTAAATCAAATTGTTATCCTCCTAATCTCTTTATGAAATATGCCAGGAAAACGCTGGATGTTTCATTTCATTCTCCAGCAGCAATACATTTGGCCCATAAACTCAAGTTCTATATACGATTTCCATCCATGCATGAAACCTCTTTCTTACTTCACATAAGGAGAATTTTAATTAATTGTTTTCTGGCTGTTGATGTCAAGTTTGTCTTAATGAACCCTAGGAATATTGGTAGTATGTTGCGTCATAAAGAGAGATTAAATCCCTTAATGCAATACTTGCTGCCGATGCAATAGGCAGACTTACGTTGGCAACACGCGCCGCCTTCTGAAGGTGAGATGTGATGCACATATGGGCATTAGTTTCCGTACAGGGCATGAACTATCCAACCCAGAACTGTCTAACATTAGGAATCATGGAAAAATTTGAAAAAAATGATAGAAATTATAAGGATTTCAAGATATTATTATCAAGTCCATATGAAAACCACCTTTTAATATTAGAATCTCTAGCTATAAAGAATCTAGTTCCCACCTTAAACAACCGCTCTTCATCTGTTCCCTTGTACACAGCTTAAAACACGCCCTTCTTGTCGTTTACTTTCGTTGCATTTTCCATACAGTGGCTGAACTGCGTTGAGACAAGGTGTCTTTTTAACAACTCTTAACTTTAATTGTGTTTTTTGTAACGTAATTTTTATTTCAATATTGTATTTTCTTTGTTTTGCTTTATTGAATGTGTTTTGCGTGCCAACAAAAAATCATTTTTTTATGCTGTATCGTATATCAATTTTTTATCTTTCATTTGAGCCTGGATGGTGAGACATTGGTCTCGAAACGTCGCAGTAAGAATAAAATGAATTATGTTCCATGCTGCCTTCTACGACCTCAGGTTATATATATATATATATATATATATATATATATATATATATATATATATATATATATATATATATATATATATATATATATATATATACACATATATAATCATGAAGACACAAATGCCAGCTTAATATCAAATTCATGCTACCTCGGGAATATCTCCGATAGAGAATTATCACCGAAGGGGAATTTATAAATGATAAATGAATTGGTATTGCCAGGTCACGAACCCTCGACACAGAACTTATCCAGCAACTCCAGTAGACGTTACCACTGAGCTATCAGTACCAATCCATTTATCCCTTATAAATTCCCCTTCGGTGATAATTCTCCATCGGAGATATTCCCGAGGTAGCGTGAATTTGATATTAAGCGACATTTGTAGCTTCATGATTGTATATAAGTCAGGGATACTAGTGGGAAGGGTTGGTGAAGCTCGTTAGGCAATTAGACTGCTAGCCTTTTAATCATGATTTTCTCTTGAAGGTTATTGAAAAAATGTAACATTACAATTCCTTCAACTAGTAAATCACCTGTAAACAGACTTCATATAATTAATTTTAATGATGAGCTTTATGTAACAAGAAAGTTGTGCAAATGTTGCTTGGAAATGTTTATTTGTGATCGTTGAATTCTAGCGCAAACTGACCTGCTGCCTCCTCATGGAATTGATGAATCAGGAGTCAGGACTAGGCCTATGCCTATGATGAATGAGTGATAGTGACAGTAATCATGATAACAAGGGAATGTCCTCTAGGTAGGGAGAATACTGTACTTTTGAACAATGTCAGCTTTTTTGCCTCTTTCGATTATTATATGAATAAACTTTGGCAGGAAATTATGAAGAAAGTGAATTTTCCATAATGTTTCCATTCTTTTTAATCTGACAGAGACGAAGGTGTTTTCATAGGTGCATTTTTTTCTTTGACTGGTGTGTGATGAATACTTTTGATGGAGAAGGAGGGATTTTTGATAATACATTTTAAATCTTTGATCGGTATTTAATAAATAGGCTTATCTTTGATGGAGGGGAGATTCCATTAGGCTTGCTTTTCTTTTCCTTATCGGAGTCCAGTGAATACCATTGACGGAGAGGAAGTTTCAATGATGAATGCATTTTTTTCCCTTTGTTCAGTATGTAAAGAATACATTTGATTGGAGGTATTTTATTCACATAGGCCTAATCGCCGATTTCATT
>NC_089765.1:48910305-48927805 GCF_040412425.1 Macrobrachium rosenbergii
AAAGTAAAGTCTTGCATATAGCTCTTTTAATTAATTTATTTTGGTATATTGTATTTTATTGTTGTAGATCTCCCTGATGAAGTGATTAGGAATCATGAAACGTTGGAATAAGTGGTTACTGTGTCATCTGCTTCTGTATTCCTGCCCTTGATCTGAATGTGTATATATATGTATCTATGTATCTATCTATCTATCTATCTATCTATCTATATATATATATATATATATATATATATATATATATATATATTTATATATATATATATATATATATATATATATATATATATATATATATATATATATATATATATATATATATATCTATATTACATACATAGATATGTAACAAAACTGATCTATAAATCTCTCTCTCTCTCTCTCTCTCTCTCTCTCTCTCTCTCTCTCTCTCTCTCTCTCCTACAGTGGGAAGAAAAGCTCCCAAGTACATAATATGCCTCCAAAGGTCAAACTCTGAATGATGGCTTTTAAAAGCAACCTTGCCTTGGTATACAGAAAGTATCCTTAAGGATGATTTTATGTTTATTTATTTTTACATTGTTGGGAGAAAAACCACATTTACCCATTTCATGGCTCTTTGATGTTTGTGCCTTGAATGAAGAAATAGCCCATAGCCTCTGGTCAAGGATGGGTCAAGATTTTAGTGGAACTGTGTGTTTGTATTTTTTTTTAAGTTCGTTGTAAGTACTGTATTATAATAATAATAAAAATAATAATAATAATAATAATAATAATAATAATAATAATAATAATAATAATAATAATAATAATAATAATAATAATAATATGTAGTACTGAAGGAAATAGATACATTAGCAGCATTGAATTTATATATGGTTTTCTATTTTCTGACCATTCTAATCCTAAACTAAATAATATATATATATATATATATATATATATATATATATATATATATATATATATATATATATATATATATATATATATATATGTGTGTGTGTGTGTGTGATATGTCTTATAATATGTATGTTTTCTGTAAATTTAATGTTTTCTGTGAAATTTTTATATATTCTCTCTTGTGTTTGCATAGTTGAATGTTTACTCAGGTGTCAGGTGTGTGAGCAGGGTATTTTTCTCTTTTACAAGAATCGTCTCCTTAACCACTTAAACTGTCATTTAAAAGAGATGTGGGATGGCAGGTTTAGATAAGCTGGTTGGTCCAGAGGCCTTTTTGTTTGAACAAGTGTACATACAGGGAATCCCTTGTCAATTTAAAAGAATGCATGTCGCCAGGCCCAGATAGCTCTTTTGAGCCAAGGAAAAATTCCCTTGTTTATTTTCTCTTCTCCAGGGAAAAAAACCTTGTTTATTCCTTTTTTTACAAGGAAGATTTGCAGACTTACCCATTTCGAAAAAAAAAAAACCTAACTGGCAACATATGTTTATTCTCATAGTAGAATTTTGGGAGACTGTTTAGTCCACACAGAGACTCTGTAGAGTTTGGTTAGTTTTTTTTTTCTCTCTCTCTCTACTCCCTCTCTCAATTCAGAAGAGAGTAAAATTTGTGGTCACACTCCAGACATGTAGTTTAAGATTTAAGTTTTGGTGAAACTGTTATTCTTAAAGGTGTGCCATATAAAAAGAGTGTTTTGAGATGCAGCAAAGGATTTACTAAAGTGATATAAGCTTTTATAAAGTAAAATGCTTTTTGCTTATTTTTACCATGGTAAAATAAGAATGTCAGGTAGATTTTGCCCGAGTGAAATTATGGATGCGCATTTTGTTTGTGTGTGTGTGTGTTCTTGTGTTTGTCCATTTTCTTGTGTGTTCTTGTGTTTACAATTTCATAATTTGACCCAAACTTTTGTGTTGTTGATTTAACATTTATTTGCTTAACATTTTACATATTTTTATACTTTAACATTGCATACTTGATTTGATTTACATTTGTTAAGATTTCCTTTTGAAATCTTTAGTAATTCTTAATAGTTTGAATTTTGCTTAGTTAATGTAATTTCTTGATAAATTAAAGTTTTGTGAATTAATCTTGTTTAAGTAATCTTGTTTTAAGTAATGGTAAATTTTTCAGATTGTGAATTCTAATTATAAATTTTGAAGTTAAAAATAAAATTTTGTATTTAAAATGATTAAACATAGTGTTTCATTTGTTGACCATTTGAGTGTGCATAAGGCAAAGAGATAAACATGTTTTGTTCTACTTCAGTTTACTGAAGTGAATTAAGACCAGGGAAACAGTTATAGTTGTTTGATGGAGTGATGCTCTTTTTTATCTAGTATATTCTAATACCTCACACATAACTTGATAAACTTAATTTGATTTTTCAAGTGATAAGTAAGTTTTAAAGGGATCACTGTTACCTTTAGAGTGGTCCGACGTAATTTTATTGTTATGAGGGTTCAGGTATCTGGCTGAAGTGAGGTAAATTTTTTGATTTTTTGATTGGCTGTGTAACAACCAGGTACTTGGCACATTTTGTGACAATATTGTTTGGTGACCAGACCCAGGAGAACAAAACAAAATATCACTCTGATTTATGGTTTATACTGGTGGTGTTAGGGATGTATTTTGATAGGAGTGTGACCACATAGTTGTTTTGAATTGTATTGTAAAATATCTAGTTGAGTAAGTTAGAGAAAATGTCTCTGTTCGAAGTTCAGAAGTTTTTAGTGCTCCATGCATCCAAGAGTTATATGAATCCAACCTGACTAAGGCACAGTGAATCACTTTAGCAGTGGAATGTGGGGGTAATGTGTCTAGTGGTATGATTGAGGCACAAATCAAATGTAATGCAATTCAAGCATTAATAGACTCTGGTAAAATAGATAGAGAGTTAAGTGAGGCATATGAATTGTTGAATGCAGCCGAGATATAATTTACATATAAGCAAGGGCAAGAGAAAGAGAACAGTGATGCAGGAGCAGAGCTTAGACACTTAGAAACAGAAGAAAATTTGTGTAGACTGAAGGTGATAGAATCAGAAAAAAAGTTGATTAAGCTGCAGATGTAGGCTGAAAGAGAAAAAAGAAGACAGAGAAAGAGCAAAAGAAGAAAGGGAAAGAGCAAAGAAACAAGAAGAAGAAGAAAGAGAAAGAGCAAGACATGAAAGGGAGTTGGAGTTAATCAAAGCTCGATCCATATTACCTGTAACCCCTATAACTATATCCAAGGTAACTCAGACCCTGTGTTTGATGTAGTAAGAGTGCAGAAGTTAATTCCCAAGTTTACAGTAAAAGCTCCAGATGAGTTTTTTGAGGACTTTGAAAAGGTGGCTACAGGTATGGGGTGGCCAGAAGATAAATGGTCAGTCTTGTTACAGAGTGTTCTAATTGGTAAAGGAAGAAGTGCATATTTAGCCTTATTAGCTGATCAGTGTAAAGAGTACAATGTACTGAAACACAATGTGTTAGAAGTTTACCAGATGACCCCTGAATATTACAATGAAAGATTCAGATCTTTGAGAATGGATGACAAGACGACTTTCCTGGATTATGCCTACAAAGTAAGAAGATGTTTCAGACGATGGTTGGAGGCTGCTAAAGTTAAATCTATGGATGAACTTGAAAAGTTAGTAGTCCTAGAGCAATATCTTAGAGGAATTCCTGAACACATAAGAGGTTATTTAAGAGAGGTTAAGAAACTTGACAAAGCTGCTACACTGAGTGAAGATTACAATATAATCAGTAGCAGAAGGAATTATAATGTCAAGTACCAGAACCAACAACTAACAGGTTATAGGTCTCAATCGAATTTTAGGAACATTGATGTAAGAAACCCTTTAGTGGCAATGACATTACAAAGCCAGGGTATACCTTCAGCAATCGAATGTTAAATCCTCACCCTCCAGTTTCTCAAGACAGATACAGAAGACTAATGTTGTTTGCTACAAGTGTGGAAGAGTAGGACACTACAGTCGAGATTGTTATAAGACACAACAGCAGACCAAGCCAGTTGGCCAAGTGATTAAAGGTAACCAGGTGAAGCAAACTACGAGGAACAGTGTGGGGAACACTGAGACTAAACAGGCAGAGTGTTTAGCAACCAGTGGAAATGTAACCTCAAGCAGTGAGTGGTTGAGTAGTTTGGAGGTTTTTAAGTCATATATCTATGAAGGTATACTGACAACTCAAGGAGGGAGTGTGCAGGTACCATTTAAGGTATTACATGATACCAGAAGTAACCATAGTGTGGTAGTTCGTGGTGCTCACCCATAGTTTAAGAAGAGTCTCACCATAGATTCAGTTATTTTGAAGGGTATAAGAGGAGAGGAAGTAACTCCTATATACCACTGCATTTTTCCTGTGAATTGGCGACAGGAAGTATTGATTTTGCTGTAAAGGACTCATTGGCTGTTGAAGGTGTACATGTTTCAATGGGTAATGAAGTTGGTGGTGTACCCTTTGTTCCTTGTCCTACAGTGACAGACAAGCCGTTGAGGATTAGTCCTACGGTAGACTAAGAGAAGAAAAATCCCCACCTGTTTCCAGGTTGTGCAACTACCAGGAGTATGAAGAGAACTATGTTTGCAAGTGAAGAAACTGAGGATTTACCTGTACCAGAAGGATCTTTGAGCTTAGAAGAGCTGTTCCAGGAAAGTGAAAGTTTCCCTAGTGTTGTAATGAAGAGAGTACCCAAGGAGAAGAGGATCCAGTTGTTGTTGAAGAGACTCAACGTAGTCAAAATGTTCCTGATGATAGAAGTGAAACTACAGCAGCAGAGTTAGCTGATATTGAGAGTTCAGCCCTTGAAGTTGTTCAAGTGACTATAGAGAAGCTAACAGAACTGCAGAAGAAGGATACAGCATTGGCTGATTTGTTCTTCAGCGTTGTTGATCAAGGAGAGATGCAACAAACTCCTGCCTGTTATTATCTAAAGGAAGGATTGCTAATGAGGAAGCATTGACCTGCAGATATATCAGGAAATGCTGAATGGGGGGAATATCATCAAATTTTGATTCCATATCCATTAAGGAAGCAAGTGGTAGCAGTAGCTCACGAGTCTGGACATATGGGAATCAGGAAGACTGTGGAGAAGGTTTTGAAGTATTTTTTCTGGCCTGGACTTCACAAGAATATTAGCAAATTTTGCAGAGAGTGTCACACATGCCAGATAGCTGGGAAACCAAATTAAACTATTCAGAAAGCCCCCATACAACCCATAGAAGTTAGAGGAGAACCCTTTAGCAAGGTGATTATAGATGTGGTTGGACTGCTTCCAAAAACGAAGAAAGGAAATGAATATCTGTTTACATTAATGTGTCCATTAACAAGGTATCCTGAGGCGATTCCTATAAGAAGTATAAGTGCAATGGTAATTGCTGAGAAGTTGGTGGAGTTTTTCTCCAAGTTTGGAATACCAGAAATTGTACAAAGCGATAGAGGAACGAACTTTACTTCAAAATTATTCCAGAATCAAGGAGCCTTGGAAAGGTTCCGCCAGACTTTGAAAAGTATGTTAACAAAGTACTGTAATGAATCTGGAAGGGAATGGGATGCTGGTTTACCCTTGATGTTATTTGAAGTTGGGAATGCTTACCAAGAAAATATGGGATGTTCACCAAATGAAATGATTTTTGGTCGAGACATGAGAGGTCCATTGAAGATTCTTGCAGAGAATTGGAAAGAAAATCAAGAGGAAGTCCAAGGAGAATATGCGAAGAACTTGAGGAAAAGGCTAAGAGAAATAAGAAAATTCTCTTTAGAAAATTTGAAAATAAGTCAAGAGAAAATGAAAAGGAAATATGATGCTAAGACTAAGCTAAGAAATTTTAGTGTTGGACAGTAAGTTCTAGTGTTCTTACCAGTGAAAAGATTTCCTCTTACAAATAAGTTTCAAGGTTCTTATGGGATAATAGAAAAGTTAAGTGATCAAACTTATGTGACTGAAACAGGGAGAAGGAAACGACAGAGGAAGATACGTGTGAACCTTTTGAAACCTTACTTCTCATTGACTAGGACTGAAACAGTGTCAATAGCCCAAACACCTTCATCTACAGAGGACGATGATGGCTACGAATTGGGAGCTGAAAACAAGATGAACAATTCTTCAATATTGGAAAATTTGGAGAACAAACTAAAACATCTGAAAGTTGAGCAAAGCAATGAATTAAGGGAAATGATTCAAAGTTTCCCTGAAATTTTTGCAGATGTACCTAGGTTTACCAATTTGACAAAGCATAAGATAAAGATCAGGGAGGATGGAAAACCTTTTAAACAAAGAGCTTACTGTGTATCACCTTTTATTGAGACGTTTTGAAAAAAGAAGTTGAATATTTATTGCAGCGTGGATTAGCAGAACCCAGTTCAATTCATTACAGTTCTCCTTGTGTATTAGTGAAGAAACTAGATGGCTCATTTAGGATGTGTACTGATTATAGGAAACTGAATTCCATCAGTGTGGCTGACAATTATCCCTCGCCACTTATTGATCAATTACTAGATAATACTGGGCAAGCCAAGTTTGTTTCCAAGACAGACTTGTTAAAAGGATATTATCAAATTCCCTTAGATGAGGATGCTAAGTTACTGTCAGCTTTCATTACTCCTTTTGGGTTGTGCCAATACACTGTTTTGCCGTTTGGTCTGATGAATGCACCTGCAACGTTTCAATGAGTGATGGATCAACTGTTAGGTTCAATAGAAGGAGTGGGTGTATACCATGATGGCATTGTGATTTATTCTAATACATGGGAAGAACATCTGAAGATTTTAAGGAAAGTGTTCAAGAAACTATGGGAAGCAGGACTAACAATCAACTTACAGCAAAGTGAGTTTGGAAAATCAACTGTCCAATATTTAGGATTTGAAGTTGGAAAAGGCCTTCTCGCTCCTCTTGACGCTAACATAGAAGGTATTCATAAAGTTACCCCTCCTACTACTAAGAAACAGCTACAAAGATTTTTGGGCAAGGCTGGATTTTATTGCCGATTCTGTCCAAATTTCTCAGCTGCAGTAGCTCCTTTAACTGACTTAACCAGTCCGAAAACAAAGTTTGTTTGGACTCCAGAATGTCAAGAATCCTTTGACAAGGTTAAAGCTATTTTAACTTCAAAACCAGTGCTTCAGGCTCCAGACTTCAATAAAAGTTTGTGATACAAGTTGATACCACTGACTGTGGAATTGGAGCTCTTCTACTTCAAGAAGATGACTGCCATATTATGCATCCTGTATGTTTCATGTCATCAGGGTTGAAAAAGCATCAGAAGAGTTATTCTACCATTGAAAAGGAGACATTAGCATTAATTACAGCCTTGAAAAAGTTTGAAGTGCATGTGAACCAACCTAGGAATGAAGAAATTTTAGTGTTGTCTGACCACAACCCTATTTCATTCAACAATAAGATGAAGAATAACAATCAACGATTAACCAGGTGGTCTTTCTGCCTACTGTCATATAATGTAAAGGTGAAACATATAATCAGAAAAGATAATGTCACTGCAGATTATTTATGCCGTTCTGAATTGTTGGATTCAGACCCGGGATAATTAATCTTCTGGGGGGAGGAGTATAATGATGTCTTATAATATGTATGTTTTCTGTAAATTTAATATGTTTTCTGTAAAATGTTGATATATTCTCTCTTGTTATTGTGATGTGTTATGTAGTAGTATTGTTTATTGAAATACCAAGTGTCATGTTTACCCAGTTGATAAGTGGCTCTTGTGTTTGCACAGCTGAATGTTTACTCAGGTGTCAGGTGTGTGACCAGGGTATTTTTCCCTTTTACAAGAATCGTCTCCTTAACCACTTAAACTGTCATTTAAAAGAGATGTGGGATGACAGGTTTAGATAAGCTGGTTGGTCCAGAGGCCTTTTTGTTTGAACAAGTGTACAAACAGGAAATCCCCTGTCACTTTAAAAAAATGTATACTGACAGGCCCAGATAGCTCTTTTGAGCCAAGGAAAAATTCCCTTGTTTATTTTCCCTTCTCCAGAAAAAAAAAAACTTTGTTTATTCCCTTTTTTCCAGGGAAGATTCGCAGAGTGACCCATTTCCAAAAAAAAATGCCTAACTGGCAACATATGTTTATTCTCATAGTAGAAATTTGGGAGACTGTTCAGTCCAGACAGAGACTCTGTAGGGTTTGGTTAGTTTTTTTTTTTCTCTCTCTCTCTCTAATCCCTCTCTCCCTTCAGAAGAGAGTAAAATTTGTGGTCACACTCTACACATGTAGTTTAAGATTTAAGTTTTGGTGAAACTGTTAATTGTAAAGGCACCCCATATAAAAAGAGTGTTTTGAGCTGCAGCAAAGGATTTACTAAAGTGATATAAGCTTGTATAAGGTAAAGTGGTTTTTGCTTATTTTCACCATGATAAAATAAGAATGTAGGTAGGTTTTGCCTTAGTGAAATATTTGTTGATAAATCTTTTGTGCATATTTTATGTGTTCTTGTTTTTGCATTTTTTGTGTGTTCTTGTGTTATCAATTTCATAATTTTACCGAAACCTTTGTGTTGGTGATTTAACATTTATTTGCTTAACATTTCACATATTTGTATACTTTAACATTGTATACTTGATTTGATTTACATTCATTAAGATTTCCTTTTGAAATCTTTAGTAATTCTTAATAGTTTGAATTTTGCTTAATTAATGTAATTTCTTGATAAATTAAAGTTTTGTGAATTAACCTTGTTTAAGAATTAATTAAATCTTGTGTTGTTTTCAAGTAATGGTAAATTTTTCAGACTGTGAATTTCAGTGATAGATTTTGAAGTAAAAAAATTGTATTTAAAATTATTAAACACAATGTTTCATTTGTTGACCACCAGTGAATAGTTTTATTTGATTGTGCATAAGGCAAAATGATAAACATGTTTTGTTCTCCTTCAGCTTACTGAAGTGAATTAAGACCAGGGAAACAATTATAGTTGTTTGATGGAGTGATGCTCTTTTTTATCTAGTATATTCTAATACCTCACACACAACTTGATAAACTTAATTTGATTTTTCAAGTGATAAGTAAGTTTTAAAGGGATCACTGTTACCTTTAGAGTGTTCAGTCATAATTTTATTGTTATGAGGTATCTGGCTGAAGTGAGATAAATTTTTGGATTTTGTGGTTAGTTGTGTAACAAACAGGTATGTGGCACACTTTATGACTATATATATATGTATATATATATATATATATATATATATATATATATATATATATATATATATATATATATATATATAATATATTCTGTAAAATGTAATTTTTTGTTCTATGTTTTTGATGTATTGTCTATGATTTTGGTATGCTTTTTTTCTTACAGCTATTTCATATATTGTGAGGTGCAATGAGGTGACTTTAAGATTTAAGTAAATGTTGTGCAGATCTTATAAATGCTAGATGTTCTTTTGTGTTCATAATATACTTGTTTCGTGGGAGTTAAAGTTTCAGAGCTATTTTGGTAACCAGTTCAGATAAGTACATCCAGTTTTGCTGTTTGTTCAGCTGAGTACGTAGCTGTCAAGGGAAATCTGTAAGCGAAGAGAGATAAGAGATCTGTGACGAGGGTTGACAGCTTTTAACCGTGACTAGTTTCAAAGGCCTATGTGTCTGTTTATACAAGTGTACAGCCAGGAAGTGAACTGTCAATTATTTAGATAAAAGAGTAAAACATATTTCCTTCCCAAGCTAAAGAATACTGTGCTTTTTCTGTATTCCATGTATTCTGTTTGTAGAAGAAGGATTTCAGCATTCTGGGTATTCTAGAATGTATCAGAAGGGACTCAGGTTATGCTAAGATTTGAAATGACTAACTGGCAACACAGGTTTGAGGATAAAAGCAGAGTTGGTGAACAAAAAAAGTTAGTCTGATAAGGGACCTGGTATTAGTAAGATCTCCCTCTTTCTCTCTCAATTATTATTCATATATAGAAGGGTGTAAAAATGTGGTTACTCTCCTAGATATACAAGTTTTGTAAAACTCTCCTACGAAATACAATATTTTTGAAAATGGTTTAAAATACTTGTGTTCTACAGCCATTGTGAAAAAGTGTGTTTTATAGATTACAAAGTGGAGTAAGGTAATGTGCTCATTTACTTATATTGTATCATGTTTAAAACTGGAGTGTTGTCTTGGTGAAAGATAGCTGTGATTTTAGTAAGAGGTGAGTTTAATCTTTTTAAAATTTAAGGTAATTTTAAAAGATTGATATAATCTTTAAACATATTTTGTCTTAGTGAAATTGCTGTTGTTATATTTATTTCTGCATATTACTTTCTTATATGTCCGTGTTTTCATATTATTATCATATACCCATGTGTTTATAATTTCACAGTGTTTCTCAAAGTTTATGTTGGTGATTAATTAGTGTTTTGTTGGTGTTGGTTTCATTGAGATTTCAGTGAATACTTAAGTTGATTTCAATTATTAAGATTTACATTATAATCTGGAGTGAGTGTTAATCGTTTGAATTTTGCTTAATTAAATTGATTCCTTGATAAATTAAAGTTTTGTAAGTTAATCTTGGTTAAGGAATACTGTTGTCAAGTAATAGTAAATCTTTTTGAGACTGTGAACTCTACTTATAACTTTTGAACTTAAAAATAAATTTGTCTGTTTAAAGTTTTAAAAGCACAGTGTTTCATTTTGACCACCAGTGATTAGAGATATTTGTGTGTGTATTCGAGGTAAGTGATAAATCTGACTAGTTCTCCTTTGTCAAAGTGAAGCAGAATCAGGGAAACAATTATAGTATTTGATGGAGTGATGCCCTTTTTCCCCAAGTGTGATTATAGCTTATCAGTTGTTACTTCGCCCATAACTTGATAAATTTAGATTGATTTTTCAAGTGTTAAGCAAGTTTTAAGGGATCACTCTACCTTTAGCATATTCAGTCTTAATATTATTGTTACGAGGTTTCACATATCTGGCTGAAGTGGGGTAAATTTTTTGGTCTTATTATTTGTGTAATAACCAGGTACTTGATCGTTTTTAGACAATATATATATATATATATATATATATATATATATATATATATATATATATATATATATATATATATATATATATATATATATATATATATATATATATATATATATATATATATATATATATATATATATATATATATATATATATATATATATATATATATATATATATATATATATATATATATATATATATATATATATATATATATATATATATATATATATATATATATATATATATATATATATATATATATATATATATATATATATATATATATATATATATATATATATATATATATATATATATATATATATATATATATATATATATATATATGAAATTTTTATCACACCGTGATTTTTTATACAATCATGAAGTTACAAATGCTTAATGTCGAAATTGTATATCTCCGTTAATTGTCGCCGGGGAATTTATATAAAGTGATAAATGAATTGAATCGTATGAACCCGCGACGAAAGTTACACTCAGTTGATTTAAACCATTGAGCCACAAAGATGGCTCAATGGTTTACGTCAACTGGAGTCGCTGAATAGGCTTTGGTTCGTGTCCCCACGATTCCAATTCATTTATCACTTATATAAATTCCCTTCGGCGACAATTCTCCAACGGAGATATACTGAGGCGTGAATTTCGATATTTTGACATTTGTAGTTTTCATGATTTATATATATATATATATATATATATATATATATATATATATATATATATATATATATATATATATATATATATATATATATATATATATATATATATATATATATATATATATATATATATATATATATATATATATATACACACAGGCTTTGATCAATGAATTTAATATTTTACAGATTTATGTATAAACAGACATTTGTTTACTTGCACCATTTACATAGGTTACAAATTTAATTTTTTTTTACCTTATTTTCTGTATTTGCAAACTAAGATTTAAGACTTTACTAAATTATAAACACAAATTTTAGGAAACAATATTATTGATTTACAGTACTCGTGCATCTGATATCTAACCCTGTCTCTTACGATGCTCCTGATTGGCCATTGATCACCCAGTCACAGGCCTGGAAACTCGTCAGTCTCTTCCAGCCGTCACCGAGTCAACATCTACACTGCGACCTCTCCTTATGAAATATGTCTTTCAAAAGTTATAACTTTCATTACACCTCAGTTTTACCCAAAAAAAGTATTGTTTCTAAATTTCATCACTAAAATCGTCAAGCCAATGATTTAGGGATTATAATGATATATGAATTATGTACTTCAGTAAACTTAATGCTAAAATATGTATAGTGAAATAAACATGAGGCTATTGTCTGCATGCATCCCGCTCATTTTAATATTCTTAATCTTTTGCTTGTTATTTTTATATTGATAGCCCTACCTATAATTTTTGGTAGCATTGTCATCCATGACATTTAAGCTACGATATTATATGATACAGAAGACGATAAATAATAAATGCACTGCGATGTCTCGTAAGGAATGAAAGAATATATCTTATATTAAAAATTTCATGTTTATTTCACTATACATATTTTAACATGAAGTTTACTGAAGTACATAATTCATATATCCTTATAATCCTTAAATTGTTGGCTTGACGATGTTTAGTGATGAAATTTAGAAACAATACTTTTCTTTGGGTAAAACTGGGGTGTAATGAAAGTTATAGCTTTTGAAAGACACATTTCATGAGGAGAGGTCGCAGAGTGGGTGTTGACTCGGTGACAGCTGGAAGAGACTGACGAGTTTCCAGCCCTGTGACTGGGTGATCAATGGCCAATCAGGAGCATCGTAAGAGATGGGTTTAGATACCAGATGCATGGGTGGTGTGAATTAACTATAGCACAAGGTATTATATTTTGAATATTTATTTAACCACATGTTTAAACCTTCATTTTTGTTCTCATACATGTTCTTTGTACCCAAAACAATGCCCTGAAATGGTTTAAGCTGTTAATCCCTTGACCAACCAGTACCCAGACCTCAAGGCCATTCTCCCCACACAATGATATAAATAGGTCGAAAGGCCGGATTGTAATTCAGTAGTCGCTTGATAATGCCATAAAGGTGAACAGCTGCCACAACAAAAATCAATAGATGGAAGAAGGAAGTCTGGGTACTTTCCACCAGAAATTGACGAACAAGAATCGGAAGAAACTCCAATGGTATGAAGATACCTGCAAGAAACTTACTGATGCCACTAGAGCAATTGCTTTTAATGAATATATATATATATATATATATATATATATATATATATATATATATATATATATATATATATATATATATATATATATATATATATATATATATATATATATATATATATATATATATAAACAACGACATAAACGTAATAATGGACTCCACATTAAATGAGACACGTGACAAAAAAATTCAATATTGAACTTTATATTAAAATGAGATACATGGCAAAAATACAAACTTAACCTACAAACCGAATGAGAAACATGAACAAGCAGTCCTGAAACTTGAACTCCACTTTCAATCAGCACATGAAAAGGATGCAAATCTCAGATACATTAAAAGAGAAACATGACAGATATACAGTCCTGAACTATACATTAAATCTATGTTTCTCAACGTGGGCCAAATGGCCCCCTTGGGGGCCATGGGATTTTTTCAGGGGCCACAAGGCTAAATTTGAAAAATGGGGTCGCCACGGGGGGCCACAGAAAATTTAGGACCCACAAAATATATAAATGTGTAATATTTTGAAATTAATCATTATTATGCTTTGAATATTCTGTTTATCATGCTTGAGTTTAGTTTAAACATCATTCGATTCAATATACCCGGTAATTTTTGCAGACAGTGAAATATTCAGTATTCTCTTCACTCTCTCTCTCTCTCTCTAGTTGTCAATGAAATTTTTAAGCAGTAAACGATTGTGGTAGAGTGGTAAAAGATTATGCTGACTAGTTACCAGTCAGCATCTTCTACCTGTCTGACATATTTGAAAAGCTAAATGTTCTGAACAAAGAGCTTCAAGGAAATGACTCCACCCTGTTTTCCTGCAAGGAGGCAACTACTGCATTTAAAGGGAAACTCAAGCTGTTCTGGTTGAACTTTGGAAGACGGGAGTTTGCACAGTTTCCTTCCTTAGCAGTTATATCCACCGAGCTGCTTGATGATGACCTAGCAGTGTATGTTGACCATCTGAAGCAGTTGCATAATGATGTGGAAACTCGCTTCTCTGACCTACCCAAATGACTGTGCCACACTAGTTTGTGGATCTCTTCATTGCTGATGCATCTGAAGTTGATGTCACCCTACAAGAAAGTTTCATTGAACTTCAGAACAACACAACAGCTCACGCAATGTTCAAGCGTGGAAGACACCAGAGGCTGTGGATGAATCAAGATGTGTATAAGAAGTACCCACTACTCTGGAAAAATGTGAAGTTGCTCTTACTTGCCTTTCCCACGTCTTACTTGGTTGAGACTGATTTCAGTCGGGTGATGTACCGGCTGTCAAAGACACGAAATCGCCTTGACATAGAAAAAAGAGGCGATTTACGTCTCTCTCTGACAGCTTTCAAGCCAAACATTGACAAGTTGGCAGCCCTGCACCAGTCACAGGGATCCCACTGAAACCTTTCAAGATAGAGCCAATTGTACCTACATGTATTCCTTTTGTAAATAAATAAGTATCCAAATAAAATATTTTTCCAATTAATATTATTTGATTTATGCCTGAAATTAGTGTTTTGAGTACATGGTACTATTCAAACTAGAACCATTGATATACCTACTTCCCTAGGCGTATTAAGGTGAAGGACGGATGGTGGGGGGGGGGGGGGGTAAGAACTCAAAGTTGGCATGGAGGGGCCACAAGAACTTGCATTGGATTGAAGGGGCCACCACCAGAAAAAGGTTGAAAAACACTGCATTAAATCACCAAGGACGACATGAGAAACATCACAAAAAAAGCAAACGTACATTATTCATGGAATCAGGATCTTGAGAGAAACACTTCTGAACTCCGTATGCAGCCAAATTCATTACAGACTGCACCTTGCAATAAGTAAGAAACATGACAAAAATGCGCACCTGAACAGAGAATATATATGTATATATATACATACATACATAATGAACTAAAATATTATTAAATGAAACACACACACACATATATATATATATATATATATATATATATATATATATATATATATATATATATATATATATATATATATATATATGTGTGTGTGTGTGTGTGTGTGTGTGTGTGTGTGTGTGTGTGTTGTATATATATATATATATATATATATATATATATATATATATATATATATATATATATATATATATATATATATATATATATATCACACATTACCACAGGTGAAAAATAAGAAACGGGGTGTAGGTCCTGACTGGTTTTGACTTTATTTCCAAGCCATTGACGAAGGACTGATACAGAGTGTGAGAAGTCACAAATATATATACTACAAGAACAGTACTGACGAACATACACAACCGTTAGAGGCTCCATATCCCCACTCAGGCCGGTGTCGAGGTAGGAGTGGCCTTTAAAACTCATTTGGCTAAAAATCACAATAGACTCTCAGGGGACATTGCTGATAAACAGACCATACCCCACCTCAGATCCACACCTGACAGGTGTCATGGAGGCGGAGTTTGGAAACTCATTAACCTTACTACCCTCGTACTGTGTTTACAAATATGATAATCCTATTTTCATATATCTCTACTGCCTACCTTAAAGTTTAAACAATTTACAAATTTCTTTTGATATTAAAGGATCAAGTTTATACATCCCTTTGACTGATATTCATATTATGGTTGTAACTTTTTTTATGAAGCTAGATTCAATGATGTTCCTTTCCAGTGCATTATTAGAATATACAATTCTTTTGCCCTTCCCAGTTGATAGCATGATTGTTCTCACTAACATGTACAATATACCACTGTTCCTTTGTGCATATCTCACACATTTCTTATGTTGTTCAATTCTTTTTCCAGTGCTTTCCGGTTTGGCCAATATAAAGTTGTCACAAGACTTACACGGAATTTTATATACACACCCTTTAATATTGTCTGGGAGTTCTTGATAAGTACATTTTTCATTGTTGTATTGTTCTTAAATGCGACATTAACACCAAAATTTTAAGAAGATGAGGATATCTTTCATACTATTATTATAAGGCAGAACAAGCAAATATCAAGAATAATGTGGACCTGATAAATAAACTAAATAGTGTAGAGATTAATAGTGAATCCAGGCTTGTAAGTTTTGATGTTGTATCACTATTCACAAAGGTGCCAATAGATGATCTGATGGCGTTTTTATCTGAATTGTTAGAGAACACACAGCTGGATATCCCATTTTCTAAAAGTACTTTAATTGAACTGATTAAATTATGTGTAAAAGATTGTAAATTTGAATTTAATGGTAAATTTTATCACAAAATTTTGGTATGGCAATGGGAAACCCTATCACCAGTGTTAAGTAACTTATATATGGAATTTTTGAAAAGAAGATATTAAACAACATAATCCCAATGTAATGTAACATGGTTTAGGTATGTTGACGACATAATTTGTGTATGGCCAGGGAACCAAGATGTAAAAATTTTTTTGCTAAGTTAAATCAATTAGTACCATCAATTAAATTCACGATGGAAATGGAAAATGATGGGTGCTTACTGTTTCTGGATGTCCTCATACGAAGAAATAGTAGTGGGTTTAAATATAGTGTGTATAGAAACCCACTAACATTTCTTCCTATGTGCATTTCTATTCTGGACAAAGCAATAAGGTTAAAAAGTCAGTGTTTTCATCTATGTTTTTAAGAGCATTACGGGTATGTAGCCCTGAATATATTGATGATGAAATAGACAAGATTAGGAATGCAGGCAAAAATTGAAATATCCTGATAGTGTATTAAACAGTGCATATGAAGCGGCAAAAAGACTATGTATCAAAACCAGAAAGAACCTTACAACACAAAAAAATTTGCTTGTTCTGCCTTATAATAATAGTATGAAAGATATCCCTCATCTTCTTAAGAATTTTGGTGTTAATGTCGCATTTAAGAACAATACAACAATGAAAATGTACTTATCAAGAACTCCCCAGACAATATTAAAGGGTGTGTATATAAAATTCCGTGTAAGTCTTGTGACAACTTTTATATTGGCCAAACTGGGAAAGCACTGGAAAAAGAATTGAACAACATAAGAAATGTGTGAGATATGCACAAGGGAACAGTGGTATATTTGTACATGTTAGTGAGAACAATCATGCTATCAACTGGGAAGGGGCAAAAGAATTGTATATTCTAATAATGCACTGGAAAGGAACATCATTGAATCTAGCTTCATAAAAGAAAGTTACAACCATAATATGAATATCAGTCAAGGGATGTATAAACTTGATCCTTTAATATCAAAAGAAATTTGTAAATTGTTTAAACTTTAAGGTAGGCAGTAGAGATATATGAAAATAGGATTATCATATTTGTAAACACA
>NC_089765.1:48952805-48990305 GCF_040412425.1 Macrobrachium rosenbergii
GTTTTGAAAATATTAGTTTTAAGGGAAAAGTCAGTTATTAGTGTTAAGTTTCTTCACTGTCTCCGCCTATTGTGTGGATATTGAGTGAGTGCTGATTTTGTTCTACTACTGTGACATTTCTCTCTTACTCTTCGGTATAGTAGTAAGGTAGGAGATTGAGGTATGTGTGAGGGTATTGTATATGCTTGTATGTTTTTTTTTCTAGTTCCTCAAGCAGTTTTTTGGGGACACTAATTATTGAGTTTGTTTTGTAAATAAATAGGTGTTAAATTTAGGCATTTGATCTTTTGTCACCCTCTTTGAGTGTGTGTTGCCTAAAGTCTAGTGTGTGGTAAATCTTTGTCTGGACTGGCAATTAATTTTTTGAACAGAGGACCTGGTTAAAAAAAAAAAGGAAAAAAAAAATTTGTGGCTCTTGTTGAAGAGTTCTTAACAAATTTTGGCGACCATGACAGGATCCTCTGTTCAGCAACATAGGCTTTGGGTAAGAGACTCAGAGAGGTGTAGGAGCCATTGAAGTGATTTAAGTTGATGAGCAGGTCCCCAGTTTTGAAACTTATCAAAATGCATTATTTTGAAGATGAGGAAGAGGTTTCTGTAGTCAGGTTTTTAGCTGATCCTGATTGGGAGAGGAACTTGTTTGAACTCAAAGAGATCGGTTGTACATTATATCTGCAAACTGAATTTAGGTTTGGCCACAGAGGTAAAGAAAGGACATCTTTTGTTCTAGGTGATTAGGGCTGCTAAGGTTTAAGTATAAAAAAAATTAAAAAGGAACTAGAAAAGGTAGGTGAAACTGATGGCTTGGAAGAAGGGTTAAATATGGGGATAATATTGATAGGTCTCTGGTAGTAAGGATAGTCAATTAGAACTGTTACGGGTAGCTCGTATTCATTAGTTAGGTTTAAAGCTTTACAGCTCCAGGCTGATGAACGGGCTAAAGAACGTGTCCATGAAATTCAGTGTTGAATTTGCAAATTACCCTTAAACAAGGTAGTAACAATGTTCAGTCTAATATGTCTCGCGATGAGGGCAAATCCAATATGTTTACGGCTTTCAAATCGTGCCTCAATTTTCAGAGGAAGATGTCAATGAGTTTTTTTGTTGCTTTTGAGAGGTTAGCAAGGAAGTTAGAGTGGCCACTCGATATGTGGACACGTTAATTCAGTGCAGGTTTATTGGGAAAGCACAAAGGGTTTACAATACTTTGGATGAGACCCTGGCTTCAGATTATGATAGTGTGAAGTCTATTATCTTGAAAGCTTATGATCTGGTACCAGTGGCTGATCAGCAAAAATTTAGGAATTTAAAGAAAGAAGTAGATGAAACTTATGTTGAATTTGCTAGAAAAAATACCAAATTTCTTGATGACTGGCTGTTAGTCAAAGAGGTGGATGACTTTAGTTGAGGGCTTGTTTTTTCCATAGTTTAAAAGGCATGTGTCTAGGGAGATGCGTATTCATCTAGAGGAACTGAAAATAGATTCTGTACAGGAGCTCGCCATCTCCTCTGATGGGGAGCTTTTCCATAAAGAGGAGCCTTTAGGTAATAATGATGGCCAGAGCAAGTTCCTTCAGCCTTCTTCGAAATTTAAACAGTCATGCCGGAAGGAAGGTCTTTTGAGAGTCATAGGAATAATGGTAATAATAATAATATTAATAATGATAGAGGTAATGGTAATAATAATAAAGTGAAGTGTGAAATCAGAGTTTTATGAATAGCTTTTGCCCAATAATGGTGATAGGCTACGGAATCAAATTCCCAATCTAATAGGTTAAGAGTGTTTTTATTGTGACAGGACAGGCATTTAAAGGGAATTGTTTCCTTCGGAAAAGGCAGTTTGAAAATAATCAAAATCCTATAGGACTAGTTACTGAGAATAAACAAAGGCAGATGGTAGTAAATGAAAATGATATGTGACTGAAATTTCAGAAATATATTTCGGAAGGGACAGCATATTCCGATTGTGACAAGTATTTTTCACGGAGAGTTAAAATTTTGAGGGATACTGGTGCCTGCAATCACTCATTTTGAAAATAGCAGTTCCCGAAAGATTTAAATTTGTTGTGTTAGGGGGTTTCCTAAATCTGTTTCCTCTTACTCTCTAGAGAACATGTATGTTCAGTCAAAGTATTTTTCTGGGATGGCTAAACTCGCGGTAGTTAGCAGTTTGCCAGTCCCTGGTATTCACCTGTTGTTAGGAAATGATTTGGCCTCTGATAATGATAATTTCTTATTACCTATTTTGACAACTGTGCCCGAAGTGGGCGTACCGTGTGAGCCTGTCTCGGTTGTGATCCGTTCAAAGTCACAAGAAGTTGACCTTGGAGACGTCAATCTTGATTTAGAAGTAGTTGATAGACAGGTGACCGACTGTATGACTCGTAACAGCAGTAGTAGTAGCAGTAGTAGTGGTAGCAGTAGCAGTGGTAGTGATGAAAATAATAATTTTCTTAATATTAATTGGGACGTGAAAACGTTCAAAAAGGAACAAGGTAAAGAATTTACTGAGTATAACCTTGGTATTCCCGAGGATTTGACGAAACCTTTAATCGTTAAGGAGGGAGGTTTGATCTACCGTTTTAGCAGGTCGGCGGATGCACCTGCGGATCAGGTAGAGGTCAGAGACAGTTAATGGTCCCTAATAGGTATCGTGATAAACTTTTATTCCTCGCGCACGAAAATAATTTATCTGGTCATTTTGGTGTAAAAAGACTTTTTGAAAAATTAGCTGAATCTTTTATTGGCCAGGGATGCCCAAGGATGTCAAGAGTCATGTTTTATCGTGTAGAGTTTGTCAACTTGTTGGAAAATCCAATCAGAAGGTACCGAAAGCTCCTCTTATTCCCATCCCGGCAGTCGGAGAGCCATTCAGGGAGGTGATCATAGACGTAGTGGGCCCTTTGCCGCGGATGCGCGGCGGGAATGAGTAGCCCAAGGTCTAGAGACCTTGGAGTAGCCTACATTTTGACTATCGTAGATAGGATGTCCCGCTTCCCTGAGGCCCTCCCGCTGAGGAGTATTAGGGCGGAGAAAGTTGTTGATTGTCTGATTGGACTTTTCACAAGGTTTGGTTTTCCAAAATTAGTATAAAGTGATTGTGGAACAAACTTTACCAGTAAATATTTCAGAGAGCGAATGACTGAACTAGGGATTAATCATATAACTTCTTCACCTTATCATCCAGAAAGTCAGGGTCAGGTGGAGAGATTTCATCAGACTCTCAAATCAGTGTTAAAAAAAATCTGTTTTGAGACAGGTAATGACTGGGATAAGGAGTTGCCGTGTGCATTATTCGCTATACGGTCAATTCCTAATGAGTTTGTTGGTTTTTCTCCTTTTCAGTTAATTTTTGGCCACAGTCAGGGCCCCTGGATGTGGTAAGGGAACATTGGGAGGGAGATAGTCCTGATGTTAATGTTTTAGATTATGTCTCCACTTTACAGGAAAAACTGCATCGAGCGCGATCTTTCGCTCAGGGACACCTGGCAAAAGCCCAAGTGTCCATGAAGTATAAGTATGATTTAGGCACTCGTATAAGGAATTTTGATATTGGTGACAACGTGCTAGTGTTACTTCCCATACCTGGCAATCCTTTGAAAGCCCAATTTTCAGGGCCGTGGAAGATACTTAAGAAAATAAATGACGTAAATTACCTAATCGAAACACCGGATAAGAGGCGGAAATCCCGAATTTGTCATATAAATATGATTAAGCCATATATTAGTAGGGATGATAATATGAATGTTGAACCTGTAGGTGTCGTAGATGCAGAAGTAAAATCTTTTTGAGTGACAAATTGTGGTAAGTCCAAATGGGTTGAGTAATAACTCTGATATTTTAAATAATCTTAATATTAAATTTCAGCACCTAGACTCTGGTAAGGCCAAATCTTTTTAATTAATCTAATCAATGAGTACAAAGATCTTTTTCAGGACACGCCAGGTAGGACAAATATCCTACAACATGATGTAGATGTTGGGGAGGCTCAGCCTATCAAACAGTGTCCCTATAGGCTGAACCCCCTCAAGAGAGAGATAGTCAAGGAGGAGGTAAATTGTATGCTTAACCATGATCTCACTGAGCCAAGCTGTAGCGCTTGGAGCTCGCCTGTGGTCTTGGTTAAGAAGGAAGGCGGAGAGCACCGCCTCTGCTTTGGCTATCGAAAGGTGAACATTGTCACTAAAACAGACTCCTTCCCTTTGCCTCGGGTGGAAGATTGCATTGACCGGGTATATTAATAAGTTCGATATACTAAAAGGTTATTGGCAGGTAGGTCTTAAACCCAGGGCAAAGAAAATCTCAGCCTTTGTTACAGGTGACGGTTTGTTTGAATGTAAGGTCAAGCCGTTTGGGATGAAGAATGCAGCCGCCAATTTACAGAGACTGATGAACTAGATAACTAGTCCTTTGGAAGGATGTGTTGTTTACATTGATGATTTGGTGGTCTACAGTGATGACTGGGAGACACATCTCAAACGAATTAAGGCTTTGTTTGAGGCACTGCGGAAGGCTGGGCTTGTAATTGATTTAAGAAAGAGCGATCTTGCTCAGGCAAAGTGATTTATCTTGGGCATGAAATTGGCCTGTCAAAAGTCGCTCCCAAACAAGCGAATGTAGAAGCGATTACAACCTTCCCAGCACCTCAGAATAAGAGGTGTGAGACAGTTCTTAGGAATGGCAGGCTATTATCGCAGATTTATAAAGAATTTTTCTGACCTTGCTAGTCCCCTGATTGAATTATTAAAGAAAACTGTGAAATTTGTGTGGAATGGCGAGTTTCAGAAAGCATTTGAAAGTTTGAAATCTACATTAATAACTTTTCCTTTATTACGTTCACCTGAATTCTCTCTCCCCTTTTGTTTATCCACTGATGCAAGTGACATAGGAATAGGTGCCGTCCTGCTTCAAGAGGACTGCGAAGGATCCATGCATCCCGTCGCATTCTTCTCAAAGAAACTGTTACCTGCGAAGCGCAGATACTCGACTATTGAGAAGGAAGCCTTGTGCTTGGTCAAAGCTATCATTCATTTTGATGTATATTTGTCAGCCTCTGCGGAGCCCAAAAGTTTATACTGATCATAATCCATTAATATTTTAAAATAAATTTAGGACAAGAATCAGCGTATTTTACGCTGGAGTTTGCTTTGCAGGAGTATCTTTATCTATACAGCATATAGCTGGGAATGCAAATACTGTACCCGATGTCCTTTCTAGGTCGTTTGATGGAACTCGGGAATAAAATGGCCATGTATTATTGTTTCAGGACTCCGCACTTTTTGTGCTGTCTTTCCTTTAACAGGGCTGTTTGAGGCGTATTTAGTTAAGCCTCGGTAATATTGTTTCCTTAACACAATTAATTTTGTCAGATTTTTTTTAATGTTATTGGTTCCTTAGATTTAACTGCTTAAAAAGAATAATTTGAATTCCACATTAATTTTTGCCTTGCCTTCTCTACTTAGATTTTTACCTTGTCTTAAAAAAATAATAGATTATTTTTTTTCTTTGAGGAGGGAGCTGTAACTACTTAAATTTTTTTTCTTTGGTTTCTCTTTAACGTAAATTAAATTTTCATCTTTACATAAGTCACGAGAAACTGCTTGTTGGTTCTTTTCGCTCCTCTCAAGGATTTTGTATTTATTGTTATATAGTTATATTTATCCGCTTGTTTTTTTTTTCCATATTTCAACGAGGGGAGTATCGTCTTCAGTAATTGCCTCTTTCGCCCGATAGTTTTTTGCTGTTTTTCTCGTCGCCCTTACTTGATGTGGGGGAGTTTTCCATCAGGCAAGGATTGATAGTTTCGGTTCCCCGAAGGGAGGTTCAGTGTCCTATATTTCCACTGCACTCTTCGTCATTTGTTGCCTGCAACACTGCTTTCTGGCCAAGGCCAGGACTTTTGACACTCACTTTTTTCAACGTGAGCCTGCTGTTGGTGGAGAGGGTGTGCCTTGTGCCCTCTTGTGCGAGCTTGTCTGTGAGTTTTGCTTTTGCCCACCTGTGAGCCTCAAGGCCCATCCCTTGCGTTGACGAGTGCACTGCTGTATCCTCCGGGAATTGTCAGGAGGCCTTCTGAGGCCGGAGAAGGGTGAGCATCCCCTTTTGCCTATATTTGTTCTCCTCTGTGAGTGGACTACCCCGTCAGGTATTGCTTCAAAGCATCAAGCGGAAGCTCCGTAGGAACTTTATACACAGTTTCCTGACTGAAGCAGTTTCAGTGTATTTTCACCATATTTGTTGAACGTTTATTAATTGTATGAATTAAGGTGTATCTCATTCGTTTTGTAAATATTAGTGTTAAGGTAAAAAAGTCAGTTATTAGTGTTAAGTACTGCGTCTCCGCCTATCGTGTACACGTGAGTGAGTGTTGATTTCGTTCTACTACTGTGACATTTCTCTCTTACTCTTCGGTATAATAGTTAGGTAGGAGACTGAGGTATGTGTGAGGGTATTGTATATGCTTGTATGTTTTTTTTTTCTAGTTCCTCAAGCTGGTTTTCGGGGACACTTCAATTATTAAGTTTGTTTTGTAAATAAATAAGTGTTAAATTTAGGCATTTGATCTTTTTTGTCACCCTCTTTGAGTGGGTATTACCTAAAGTCTAGTGTGTGGTAAATCTTTGTCTGGACTGGCAATTGATTTTTTTGAACAGAGGACCTGGTTTAAAAAAAAAAAAAAAAAAATTACTTAGGCTCTTGTTGAAGAGTTCTTAACAATATATGTGTTTGTATGTATGTATGTATGTATGTATGTACTTAACAATATATGTATGTATGTATGTATGTATGTATGTATACATAGGAGGTGAAAATAAAAATTTAAGCACTTTTCACAGATCGTAAGTTTCTCTCCCAAAAGAAAAGTAGAGGTATAATAAAAATTTTACATACTGAGACATACCTTAATAGATCCCCTTTCCGCTGACTTATTCTCTAAAGAAATTTATTATGTAGTAAAATGAAAGAGAAAAACGTGCAAATTAATTTAGTATTGCTGGGCAACAAAACCTTTGTCTCGCTCTGAGAGAGAGAGAGAGAGAGAGAGAGAGAGAGAGAGAGAGAGAGAGAGAGCTGAGTAATTTCGTAGTAATGTAAGGGCTCAGACTATTTTAGTACGCAAATCCACATTAAGCTCACACGCGTACACAGGTTCAATTGCAATTTATGTATGTATGTGGGTATTGTTACATTTATACTGTATTTATTTTATTTATTTATTTGTTTATGTATTTATTTATTTACAGCTGTCCTTCCCTTGACTCATTAATACATTGCCCCAAAGAGGGCTGTGTACTATTATTCCAAGAAGTGTGACGTATACTCTTGAATCTTAATCTTGTATTCACCTTAAGAATAATTATATTACTCAATCATCCATCTGGTGAAATACGGCAACTCCAACTTCACCAGATGCCCAGAACCGCCACCACCGATCCATTTCGTAACATGGACTCTTGAAAAGAAGCTGACGGGACTCTCCCAGCTGATTGAATTGTGACTTGTTTTCATGTCTCCACTTTAAGGATATTTCCTCAAGGAGTTTAGAATGGCTTTCCTTCAATTTTAGCTTATTTGTTACAATAGTCAGCGTAACTCTTTGGTTCTGTTTTTGAAAGGACAAAGACACTGAGATCTTCTAATCTCATTCCACATTTTCCCCACATTTGGTACTGAATATTTTTTTCATATTTATTTCCTTCATTATTCATAATTTTATTCCACACTCTTCCCACACTTAGTATTGAACGATTTTTCTCATTTCCTTCCTTCGATATTCATAATTTCAGCTCATATTCTTCCCACATTTAATACTGAATGTTTTTCACATTTCTTTTCTTCTTTATTCATAATTTTATTCCACATTCTTCCTACATTTAGTAATGAGTGTTTTTTTTATATTTCTTTCCTTCATTATTCATAATTTTATTCCACATTCTTCCCACATTTAGTATTGAACGATTTTTCTTATTATTTCCATCATTATTCATAATTTGTTTCCAGTTTTACGTGAAATAACATTATGAATATCCTTTTATATTCCAGGCACAACAGTTGTACTATATTATCACGTTAACAATTTTCCCGCAGGCAAAAAATAATAAATAATAATTGTCTTTTCTCTCACTGCTTACGTTACAAAATTTAATTTTGAAATCAGAAACAGTATCTATTTTTGTACAGTGATCATAAAAAATTTGTTATGCACTACGGTTCTCTTTTGATGCCTGCTCTTCAAAATTTTCTTTAGATTACAAAAGAACTTAAATCTTTATGATGTTTACATAAACATTTCGCTTCTCTACAAAACAAAGTCAATGCCCACGTAGCCAAAGCCAAATAAACCCAAATCAATAAATCATTCTATGTCACAACATACTGACTTTTTAATGTTCACATTAACATTTAATGCTCTACAAAACAAGGTCAGTGACCCATGTAGCCACGACGCCACATAAACCATAATCAATGAACAACATACTGATTTGTTCATGGTCACATATACATTTACTGCTCTATAAAATAAGGTCAATGATCCCTGTAGCCACGACGCCAAATAACTCCTAATCAGTGACTCAATATAGGCTACAACATATTCATCTTTTTATGACGTTCGTATTAATGCTCTACAAAATAATATCAACGAACCATGTATCTACAACGCCAAATAACCCAAAATCAATGAATCAATCACCGCTACAACATACTGTAGTGGTGATTTCTCTACAAAACTCCTTGTAGAGTTCCTCTTGATCAGCAATGAAGAATGGAAAGTGCAGCTCAACCATTACTGGGAATCGATGTCCAATAGCGATGCAGTTTTCCTCCATTAAAACGAAAAGTCAAAATCGAGAGTGGGTCATTTATTTCGTCCTCTGAGATTTTCTTATTATCTGAGAATTGAGAGATTTCATATTACTTCCAGCGGTTTTCTGGCTAACATTCTCATTTATGTATGTATGCATGTATGTGTGTGTGTGTGTATATATATATATATATATATATATATATATATATATATATATATATATATATATATATATATATATATATATATATATATATATATATATATATATATATATATAAAAGCAAATTACAACACAAAGGAACTGTGACCCAATAGATATGTTAAGTAATTCTCGTCTTATTGCAAGTCATGGTCACAGCAACTGTTGTTTCACATTTCTTTTGTGGCTGTAAGTTTGTTGGTATAATCATCATGTTTTTACCTTTTTAGTGATTTAAAATCGAACACACATATTTATATATATATATATATATATATATATATATATATATATATATATATATATATATATATATATATATATATATATATATATATATATATATATATCTATTTATTTATTTATTTATTCATTAATTTTTCATTCATTTCTTACTAGTCTATTACTCTCTTGGCTCTCTATTTTCTCTTCTGTTCCTTGTTCAACATTGTGTTCTGTGGGAGCTCGATTTGCAAGTTAATAGGATGTCAATCATTTTCCCGCCAAGGGCAGTTTGCTTATTTTCAATAATAATTGTATGATGGTGATGATGATGATGATGATGATGATGATGATAAAGATGAAGATGATGATGAATTCAAGTAAAGAAAGCAAATGGAGAAGGATTATTTTTTAGTGTGTTAGGAGGATACTTCTGTTGTATTACTGAACTGGAAAGATTTTTAAGATCTTTGCACAAAGATTTAGGCCTGGGAATTTGAGGATTTGGCCTTGAGTCGAACATAATGCTGTAAATACAAGCAAAATCATTAAGGAAGATAATAAAATTTCCGAACAGACAGAAAAACATATAGTCAGACAGACACACAAACATATAGTCAGACAGACAGACAGACAAATTGTGTATTCCCTGGTACCAAGAACATTACCAAAACACTGTTCGAGTTCTTGCAAGAAGATAATTTCGTCGACAGTTGTTTCTTTCACGAAGGTGAAGTTTGTCTGATTGATAAAAACAAGAATGGCGCGTTCTGACTACAAAAGCGTGATTCCCAATAATCTATGGTAATATTTTGTTCTATTATGATTTAAAATATTACATTTCATTGTAACTTGTAAAGTTGTAATCTGCTATGAATTATATAACCATAATCTATTTCTTCCTAAAATGGGGCATAAAATCATATATTAGTAAGATTTAATCGACTGTATCCTGTTACGTTATTTAAAACTGTATTCTACTGTAATTTCTTGAGCTGCAGGCTACTAAGCTTGTAAACAATTTCTTACAATGACTTATAGAAGTATAACAGCCTATTATGACTTCTACAGCTTCATTCTTCTATGATGCATACACAATGACATAATCTACATTCTACTCATATAGTCTTATATTCTACTATAACTTCGATTTAACCGTGAATTCTAATATCATATTCTACCCTAATTTATAAACCCGTAACTGCCTTTCTTGTATGCAAAAGCGTTTAAATTAATTAATGATTAATAGAATAAAATATCTACAGATCCATACTCTCAAATGCTACAAATAAATTACGTGCATCATACAAGGTGATTACAGCAATACCCATCTCCCTTTCTTTTTATTTTCTATTACTGAATTCTTTTTCACTATCATCATCATATTTTCCCTTTCGCGCATGCATTCATCATTCACTACTTCCCAACCTCTCCTCGATTTTCTGCTGTTACATTCCTTTCTAAATCGGAAAAAAAAATTTTTTTTTGCTTTTCAGTATAAAGCATTTTCTTTCTTTTCATTTTTCATCAGAAACTGAAAGCACAGATACGTGACTATATTCATTCCGACATGTTACCCAGTTTTCTGATTTCGAAAAACCTTTTCATTTCCACATCTATAAATGTAGATATTAAAAACGCCGAGAGGGGTTTCACTTCATTTTTTGTCTATTTGCAGAGCTGTTTCTGTTTTGATGCTGTGATGTTTTGTCAGTTAATATTAAAAAAATATTTACTTGTGCACCGTCTCTCTCTCTCTCTCTCTCTCTCTCTCTCTCTCTCTCTCTCACACACACACACACACACAACAAATTAAAAATACAGTTATTTCGAGTTTTAATAAATTCATTTACTTTTATTCAACTTCAAATAATGAAGAAATGACAAAACAAAATTTTTTTATCATCTCATCTCTCTTTCTTCTTTTTTCTCTTTCTTTCTTCTTCTTCTCTCTCTCTCTCTCATGATTAAAGAACTCTTATTCCAAGTTTTACCAAAGCTGGCATCTTTTTTTTTTTTTTGCTAAAATTCTGATAGACTTTAGGAAAATAAAAACGACTCATGAAAATGGAATAAAATACATATATATGTTTCAGGTGTCAGTTACTTAGCCTCCTGTCTTGGAAAAAAGTTTGGTAAAATCAAATAAATTTCAGATAACTGCTATGTCAAGAATATCATCTGAAATTTCACGGATACAGGGAAGAGAGAGAGAGAGAGAGAGAGAGTCCTCTCAGAGAGAAGAGAGAGAGAGAGAGAGAGAGAGAGAGAGAGAGAGTTTTGTATGACCAGAACTGAAAATGAGGTTATACTCAATGGATTTTTACTCAGGGCGAGAAGCAACGACGGATTTTTAAAGATACGCCAAACCTTACAAAAATAATAATAATAATAATAATAATAATAATAATAATAATAATAATAATAATAATAATAATAATAATAATAATAATAATAAAAACTAGAAAGGGGTAGAATAACTGGGCAAAATAATATTTGAATTTTAAAGAATGCATTATTATCCAGGCAGCATAGAATGCATGAAAGATAGGGATGAAAGATGGTGTGTTTGTGTATTGAGGGTTTTAATGTACTTCTGATGAGCAGTTTCTTTTAAGTGTGCGAAGCTGGTAATGTGGAAGTTCTGCCTCTTAGCAGGTTCATCCACAATTCAGGTAAAATATGACATATATATATATATATATATATATATATATATATATATATATATATATATATATATATATATATATATATATATATATATATGTATGGGAACCACTCAGAAGAGTGACAGATCAGAAAGAGTGACATAACATAAGAGTGACAAAAATACTTCAAAAGAGTGACAGATCATAAGAGTGACATAACATAAGAGTGACAGTATATTTTAATTATCAAAAAGTGACATAACATAAGAGTGTCAAAATTACGTTTTTAACACTAGATTATTGGCATGCATGGTTATACTAAAACTGGTTCAGTGATTAAAATATTCATTTCTTTTGTTCAGTGAATAAATATTTATTTATTTTTGAACATAAAATAATTACAAAATTTTAAATCATGACATGCGAAAAAAATGTACACATAAAATTTCTTTGAATATTAACATATTTTTGTAAACAAAACATTAAAATCAAATTATTGTTTTCAATCTTCATCAGCGTCTTCCTCTAAGTTGCTAGCCCATTACTTGTACCTAAGAGTAAATTGTGAGCAATTTTTGACGTATTCATTCAAAGAGACTTGTCCCTGTCTACTTAATACTGTTTGAACCTTTTCTCTCTTTCGATTTGTTCTTTCTTCTTCTTAATCAGAGTAATGCCTGATGTTAGACGTTGTACCCTCTTGGTCTGTGCGATGATCTTCTTTCGTAAACTCCTAATCATTGAGTATACCCCAAATGGTAACGCTCAACTACTGTTTCAAATCTCCTGTGCCAAGCTTCTACACAGGGCCATAAAACCAGTCATAAAATCTTGAACCTGTGCTCAAGTGACTGAGTTGACTGAGCATAACTTATGACCTCGTCAGGAGTCAACATTCCAGCCATATCTATACCACTGCCTTCAATAGGAGGCGTTTACATGAATTTCCATGAAAAGGGGCTGGGCAAAGAGAAGTAGTTCACCATTTCTCCAATTAAACATTCTAGGGAGGAGCCATTAACTATTCCTCCTGAGGTCATTTCAATCAAATCTTCTAAGGAGAGATTTTGACAACACCCACAACTGTCCTTCCCAGTCAAACTGTTCGAGGGGAGGCCTTACAGATAATATCTTCCAATGAGTAACTTCAAGGGAGGAGATGGAAGATAGCAAAGAGAAGCAGGAGTTCCAGAGAAGAACGAAACCAGAGAAGGAAGATTGAGTCGCCAGTCACCAGTACGAGAAGACGCAGTACTTCCCCCAGCTTCCGTGGTCCCAGCCAGACTCAGACCTCGAGCTACTTAACCAGATTCTGTCCGCGGGCTACTTAACCATACCCTGACTGCAGGCTACTCAACCAGACAGAAACTGAACTTCGACTAGCAAGAGTGATTTTCAAGAGAGTAAAACTGTAACTGTAATTGTACTTGTGTATGAAATTAACTTTCATCATTAAAGTAAAGCTACCCATTTCGTCTCCATTACGCCTTTCTGAGAGATATAATTACATTTAATATAAATTCCTTCCAACTAATAGACTCGTGAGCTGCTGACTTCGAGAAGAGACGCTGTGGAAGAATATGTCGCCGACTTAGAAGAAAGACGCAAGTAAGAAGGGAACAATAATGTCACACGAGTTAGGAAAGAAAACTTGTGCACGACACAGATGCAAAAATTTAGCTCATCATCTGTATGTTAGTCCTTTTTGGACTCATTTCTCCAGAAGTGGAGATAAGAAAGGGGTCATTGTTGAAGAGACATGGGAGTGTCAAAATGATTAAGAACTTAGGCATCATAAAGCTAGACATATCATCAGTGTTAAGCAATGAGAAAAAGTTTAAGGACATGCAACAAGATATTGGGAGAATTCTACAGAAAGGGGATATTAACAGTGTTACAGTTTTGTTAGAAAACTTAAGTGCAGAAATAGAAATGACTGTAAAAACCAGATCAAAGCGATCCCTCCTACCCTTCACTGGAACTGCTTTGAACACATTATTTGGGGTAGCCCACAGAATCGAATGCTGAACATGAAAAACAAAGAATTGACAGCCTAGAAAAGTGGGCTGCAGCAAGAGGAACAGTAATAAATAAAGTAATTAGTTCCCAAAACCAGAATACAGAACAAATAGAAAAACTGAAAAGTTTCATAAACAAAGTCACCAAAAATATGGCGGACGAACTGAATAAATAAGAAAATATTCATTTCTTGAATACCTTCGCTTTAAAAGCGAAGTTGTGTTGCAAGAACACAAAAGTCTTTTGAATGCTATTTTGCTGGCTTACAAAGGTATTCTGCAACACAAAAGTGTTTTGAATGCTATTTTGCTGGCTTACAAAGGTATTCTGAGTCCAACCTTAATAATTCCTAAGGAACTTGAAGACATAATTAAGTTTTGTATCATGGAAAAACACTTGCAGCTATTTGTAGAAGATGTATTCATGTATTACAATTTAATAAGTGTCAAAATACTTTTTAATCAGATTATATTGATTATACCTTTCAACACTAAGGTCACAAACACCTTAATCACATTGTATCCATTTCCCATGTTGGTTAATAACCAACCGATCATTCAAAAGGGAACAATAAAACATTTTGCATTAGAAGAACACGCTTTGTTGTTGTCATTCTTTGAAGAACAAAAGTTTCAAGAGTGTGTTTTGTTAAAAGAACAAGAATATATATGTAATTTTGACAACTTGTATAGGACAACAAATGCATATCCATGTATTCAAGAACTTGTATTAAACCAAAACCAAGAAGAAGGTGTATGTACAACTAATTATGATAATAAGTTTGAAGCTTTGCTTATAGATGATGAGGTTTTTGTGTTTTCTGCAGATACTGTTGTAGCTAAAGTTAAGTGTGAAAATTTAACTACAGAGGTAAAATTTAAAAATGTTAAATCTTTTACAACATCCGTTCAAATAATTATCCCTAATCAATTGTACTACGAAACTCATGTTTTCACAACTTACACCTTCAATAAACATGCGCCATATAAGAATTACACAAACCAAATTCATGAGTTTTTGTCTCAATTAGAATTAAAAAGAAACTTGATAATCTGAAATATGTTGATGAATTTTGGTACTATAAAGAAACTGTCCCCCCAGTTTTATCATTGTTCAATCTGATGCTGATAATGGTACTTGTGATATTGTTTATCATTGTAGTAAGGAATCTTGTGATCAGAAAAATACAAGAGGTTTTGTCAGAATTAAAGGGAGATAATAATTGAGTATTGATGTTAACATAATATGTGTGTGAACATTTGTTTGACATGCAAATGAGATATTGATGTTTGATATTTTGTTGCATTTGACTGTCGTTTTAGTGTGTTTGTTATTTTGATATAATTATATCTTTTACTCCGCAGGTGGAGAAACAGTTTTTGTTATGTCATTTTGTTGCTAATTTTCAGTTTGATGTGATATACAACTTAGTATAATTATTTTAAACTTTGAGGACAATGTTGGTAGGTGACCGGGTGATGTAAGAGATTAAATAAATATTCTTTAAAAATAGAGAGAGAAACCTTCCATTTTTTAGGCATTGATTTTAGGCATTGATAGTTAGAGAGAGAAAAAGAGAAAATAGAGAAACGAACAGAGAGAGAGAGAGAGAGAGAGAGAGAGAGAGAGAGAGAGAGAGAGAGAGAGAGAGAGAGAGAGAGCGAGAGAGCGAAAGGAATAAGTTTGGAATTTTGACTGCAATTTCATGACAAAGCTAGACCTAAATGCTTATTCGCCTTGTATCGAGGCCAAGAAAGCAAAACAAAAGTTGTTGTGTTTTAAACGTCTGGGTTCAGTGTTGTTTTGGAACATAAAGCAAAATACGGGAACGTGTTATGATTGTGTCGTGGTTACGAAGCTATTATGACTGCACTAATCGAATTGGTAATCACGAGGAATTCGTAACAGAAAGCAGGGTAGCCTTCTAGAAACTTAAGTGCACAACAGCAGAAAAATTCATAATTTTGGTGTTTTAGAAACTCCCCTTTGAGGGAGGTACAGTTCCAAAAATAGGGAGTTTCAGGTAATCTGCATGACGAATTAACATCAATGAAGGCGGGACAAAACCAAGACTCCTCGCCTATTAGGGCTGGACAATCTTTTAAAAAAATCATTTAAAAGGCCCATTTTGCAGCAGCAGGGAAGGAGCAGAGAAGCAGCAAAGGCACAAAGAAAAAAGGGGGTGAGGTCCAGAGCTCACCAGTAGCTGACTTTTCTACAAGAAAAGGCACACCTGGACTCAAAATCAAATTCAACTTTAATTTCACTCCTTGTAACCTCACTGTAACTTTGTTTTTAGTGCTAATGAAGAAAGAAAAATAATCGAGTCTTCTTTACTAAAGTCTCCTGGGAACTCAAAGAACGCTATCAATAAAGTCCAACATAAACATAAAAAGGGACTTCATTTATATATATATATATATATATATATATATATATATATATATATATATATATATATATATATATATATATATATATTACTAAAGGACCATTAAAACTGGATGGTATCTAATGGAGTATTTATTTGTTTACAATTTTTTGGACAAGCAGTTCACACTAAAAGTATCCGTAACTTGATACTTGATAATGTTGTTTATTTGTCCAAGAAATTTTTGTAACTTTTTTGAATAAATACTCCTTGATACCATCCAGTTTGAATGAGGTTTTAGTAATTCTACTGCACAAAACAATTTGTATGTTGTATATATATATATATATATATATATATATATGTTACATATGAATATATATATATATTTGTAATATATATATATTATATATATAAATATATATTATATATATATCCATATATTATATATATGATATATATCCTTTTAGTACATTTATATATTATATATATGCATAAAAACAATTGTGTATGTATATAAATATTATATATATATATATATATATATATATATATATATATATATATATATATATATATATTTATTACTTATATATATATATATACATATATATATATATATATATATATCTGTATATATATATATTTATATATATGTGTGTGTATTTATTTTTATATAATGTAGCCTTTCTTAAATCTAAATTAGTGGCTCCTAGCTCTTACAGAATGAAAGACCGACTCCCGCCACCAGTTAAATGCATACAATTTCTAGACAATTTATGCCTACACATTACCACCACGATAAAAACACCACGATCTCACGCCAAATTAAGTTCCCGCAAACTTTCTCGAAATTTAACGCCTTATGTGACCAAGTTAACAGCCTACTACGACCTCTGGTGAGATTAAAATACCTAACGAATTCTCGCGAAATTAAATGCCTGGGAAGTCTACTCCTCCGACGCCCCATTTGTAAACATGAGATCAGGCAAGAAAGGTGACAGAACTTTTTTCTAGTAGCCTAAGTTGAAACCTATTTTTACGTCTCTATCCCCCCCACTCTCTCTCTCTCTCTCTCTCTCTCTCTCTCTCTCTCTCTCTCTCTCTCTCTCTCTGCAAAACGTTTTGCCCAAAGGGAGGTTTTTCTATTTCTACCTTTCCCCTTCCGTGAATATCCTTAGTCTTATTCAGTAAAACGAAATAAACTGACGAACGAAAAATACTTTAATATTCTTTGTTTCCAACTCTTACATAAATGGTCATTTGTTATATACCTAATCCTGTTAGACAAAACAAATTTCTAACAACAAATTTTTACATAATCCATATTAAAACATCTCCATTGCCAGTAATATTAGAATCTTATCTACAGAGAGAGAGAGAGAGAGATTTAGAGAGAGAGAGAGAGAGAGAGAGAGAGAGAGAGAGAGAGAGAGAGAGAGAGAGAGAGAGAGAGAGAGAGAAGATCAACAGGGCAGATCCATATTATAAGAGGAACCAGATGAGTAAGTGAGAGAGAGAGAGAGAGAGAGAGAGAGAGAGAGAGAGAGAGAGAGAGAGAGAGAGAGATAGAAAATAACCAACCAGATGGAGAGAGAGAGAGAGAGAGAGAGAGAGAGAGAGAGAGAGAGAGAGAGAGAGAGAGAGAGAGAGAGAACAGAGACAAACAGGCAGACAGGGACGCATAATATGGGAAGAGATGCAGATAATGGATAATAGCGAACCAGATGAGTAAGTGAGAGAGAGAGAGAGAGTTTTTATTTTTATTTAGAGAGAGAGAGATTTTTTAGAGAGAAAACAGGCAGATTTATTTAATATGGGAAGAGATGCAGATAATGGATAATAGCGAACCAGATGAGTAAGTGAGAGAGAGAGAGAGAGAGAGAGAGAGAGAGAGAGAGAGAGAGAGAGATAGGAAAATAACCAACCAGATGGGAGAGAGAGAGAGAGAGAGAGAGAGAGAGAGAGAGAGAGAGAGAGAGGAGAACAGAGAGCAGACAGGGACTTTTATGGGAAGAGATGCAGATAATTAAAGAAGGAACCAGAAGGAGAGAGAGAGAGAGAGAGAGAGAGAAGAGAGAGAGACATAGGAAAATAACCAAACAGATGAGAGGGGGGACAGAATAGAAATAGACATTTCCAAACAATGAACACCATAGAATTCATTAAAATAAAAAAATATAAAAAACTATAATAATTTCCTTCGGGGGAAAAAAATAATTGCCTTTAAGAATTTTTTTTTCAAAATAATTTCCTTAAAGAACAAAATTAAAAAGCCATTTCTTAAAAGACAAGACCTTGGCACATATCTCTAGGCGGTGCTGAAGACGTAAGGAAAGTGATATACAGTACTTCGGGGGAAAATGTCAATAGCACAATGGTCCGGAAAATGAACTGATTTGAACAGATTACTGGCAAAGGGTTGATGTCAGTTCCTTGCAACTGAAAGGTGGAAGACGGTGGCAATCACACCAGGAATTAGACTTTTTTCTTTCCTTTCTTGATTTAATTGATTCATTGATTTTTTTTTTCTATTAGCTGCATGGCGAAAAAGGTTGATTTTTTAAAGAATCCGACTGAATGATTGATTTATTTTTCACATTGATCGAATTTGTGATTTACATATTGAATTTTTAAGGGACTGCATTTTTATTGTCAGATTGGTTTTTTTTTTTTTTTTACGAGGACTGAATTTTTTATTTGGTAAAAAAGGTTGATTTTCTTGAAGAATTTGACTGAGTGATTGATTGACTTTTACATGGGTCGAATTTGTGATTTACAGATTTAATTTTTACATGGACTGCATTTTTATTGTTAGATTGATTCATTTTTTTTTACATGGACTGAATTTTTTATGTCAGGTTAACCGACATTCTAGATGGACCGTTGGCATATATACTTACGAAAAAAAAGGGTAAGTAGGCATGTAATGTCATAAATTTGCTTGGCCTCGGTGAATGGAAATATTAAATATATAAACATATATACTTAAAAGAATACGGATGATGGTATAATTATTCATTTATCCTTCAATACATCAAAAGAACAATGAATTTTAAGAGGAAAACGTTTTAGAATTAGGTGGATTAAACTAATACTAGTCTATGAAGCCAAATGATTTTTGTAAAAATACGCTACTAAAATATTTCACTTTATAGATATTCAGTGAAGTACTAATGCCACGTGTTATGAAGGATTAGTTGTGCAGTTATCAGGAGGGGAAAGAATATTAGCAAAAAATAAAATTTGTTCCCTTAACGTTGCTTATAACAAACATACATTAAAAACAAGGGGAAGAGATGTTCCCGGCAAAACTGCAAAAGTTTTCTGTAATTATGTATTAAAAACTTTTTGCAATTCCCTGTACGAATTATGTGAAGAGAAGCAGAAGATGAGTGAATATTTGAGTGGGTAGAGGAAAGACATGAGCAACGGAATTTCACAGAGGTCCTTTGCGCAAAGATGATGATAATGAAAAACAAAATCTTTGATGATAATGAAAATAAAATCTTTAATTCTCAGGAACTGCTTTTATATTTAACATCGTTCAGAAGTTAAAACGTTATATACCTTCTTTACAATAAACATATTTCTTGAGAGAGAGAGAGAGAGAGAGAGAGAGAGAGAGAGAGAGAGAGAGAGAGAGAGAGAGAGAGAGATTTTCTTAGATTTTTCTCTCGTCTCAATTTAAAAGAATACTACCACAAAATAAAATTATTCCCGTAATTTGATATATCGTAATCTTATTTTCTCATCAACCCCTTTATCAGGTTCCCGATTATCAGAGAGAGAGAGAGAGAGAGAGAGAGAGAGAGAGAGAGAGAGAGAGAATCCTCGCGCAGAAATTATTCGTGAAGCGCCTTTCTGTCTTTGCTGATAACGAAGAACTAATTAGAAAAATTAAATTTTCAGGATGCGTTTGATGGAAGGCGCATTTGATTATAATCTTACACCTGGGGGTTATAAACTTAGATTGGGGATTCCCATTGACACCTATAATTTCTCACTGGGAGCTATAATTTTCCTCTATAGTCTGGCTACAAAAGGCTGGGACTCGAGGGCGATCAGCACTGCTGCCATATTTTCTTAATCCCGCCCTGACTCTTCAGGTAAAAAGGCGATATTCTGGTAGATTTGGCTTTTTTTTTGAGCGGTGTTGCCATTTCCTCGTGTATGGTTGATTACAAGTGACCGCTGGTCACAGTAAAAAAGGGGGCTTATCTATCACCTCTCTCTCTCTCTCTCTCTCTCTCTCTCTCTCTCTCTCTCTCTCTCTCTCTATATATATATCTCTCTATATATATATATATATATATATATATATATATATATATATATATATATATATATATATATATATATGTATATATATATATATATATATATATATATATATATATATATATATATATATATATATATATATATATATATATATATATATATATATATATATATATATATATATATTATATATATATATATATATGTATATATATATATATATATATATATATATATATATATATATATATATATATATATATATATATATATATATATATATATATATATATATATATATATATATATATATATATATATATATATATATATATATATATATATATATAGTATAGAGTCATATATCATATATATATAAAATCATCATTAGATTAATGTGAGGGCAGAGTCAAGGACTTAAAGATCATCAATGAAAGGGCAGAGGACTCAAGATTTATTCCAACGTTTCGTAATTATCGGATTAATTACATCATCAGGCTGTTAAAATAAATAAAATTCTTTATAAAATCATAAAGCAGCTAAAAATTATTCATACAAAATTTTCACAAATGTACACAAACATTAAAATTAGAACAAAAAGTTTTAAAAAATCATTACATTAAAATGAAGGTAACAGAATACAGCAGTAAACTAAAACAGATAGTTTTCAATTTTAGTTTACTGTATATTCTGTTACCTTCATTTTAATGTAATGACTTTTAAAACTGTTGTTCTCTAATTTTAATGCTTGTGTACATTTGTGAAAATTTTGTATGAATAAGTTTTAGGCTTTATTTTTAGCTTTTATGATTTTATAAAGAATTTAATTTCTTTATTTTAACAGCCCTGATGATGTAATTAATCCGATAATTACGAAACGTTGGAATAAAGTCAGCTTGTATATCTGTGTGTCCTCTGCCCTTCATTGATGGTTTATATATATATATATATATATATATATATATATATATATATATATATATATATATATATATATATATATACACACATATACAGACATACATATACATATATACAGACATACATATACATATACACGCATACACATGCCTACAGTACTTAAAAACGAAGTCACTTGCAAGTACAAACAAACAGCTGGTCAGTACGCCCGAATACATCCATTCTCACAATTAACCTTAACCTTGAGGTTAATCCCGAAAGTGCACCTTTTTAGATTAGGATTAAATGCCTCCTTCGGCAAGATGAGAAACGTGTCAACGCTTCTAATAATAGCGCAGTCTCAACCCTTCGTACTATTTTCCTTTAAAAATTATAATCAGTCTCATTATATCCACCTAAGGGTAGTATTCTCACCCTAAAGGATATACTCCTCTTCAAAGCTTTATAATCTCCAAGGACAGATTAAAATCTCCTACATGTGTCTCCAATAGAGTTTGTAATTTCTCTTGGGAGATGATAATACCCCAAAGGAGATTATCTTTAATTTGACATATAATCCTCCACTGGTCACTATAACCTTTGACTTAGGGTTATGATCTACAACTGTAGTAAACAGGGCATAAAGCCCCAAACTGGGAATGAAAATCTATATTGGAGGCTCATAACCTTCAGTGGAGGCTACAATTTCCGACTAAACTTGAAAACCACCCATTTTACTCCTGCAGTGGTTAAAATCTCTCCGTAAGGTAAATAACCATCTTCCGTGAATTTACAATACAATCTTCCATCGTATACTAAAATTTCCAACCGAAGGTCTCCTGTAGAGGTAATCTCCAAAGTGAGATTACAATCTCCACTACGAGCCTACACTCATCCAACGATCAAAATAACCTTCGACATAGGTTGCAAACTCCTAGTATAAATCTTAATATTAATTGGAGCGTATAACCTCCACTGAGAACTATAATCTTCATTTCTGCTTATAAATTTCAGTGGAGATTAAAATATCCACTGAACTATAAGACAATCAAAGTATTGGGAAGGGGGGGGGGGTTGCCATTCGCCTTGTGAGAATTAAGACTACTAAATTGTAGTTACACCATGACAACATAAGTCCCGATCTTCACAGAGGGTTATATTACTCCATCCAGATATAAGAGTGTCAGTTTAAAGTAAAGGAGTTTTATTTGTTTTATAAAGAAAAAGAAAAGCTTAAACGCTTTATCTCATCAGCAAAAGATGCGTGATCTTTCACAAATGGAGTAATCAATTTAGACTCCATTCCTTAAAAAAGAAAAAAATCCTGGCCCTGCATAGACCTAAGCTCAGAATTAGATTAGTTGGTGAAGGCTGATCATTGCCAAGGTGCAAATTGATACGAACTTCATACCATAACCTAGAGTGCACACACACAACCTACACACACACACACACACACATATATATATATATATATATATATATATATATATATATATATATATATATATATATATATATATATATATATATATATATATATATATATATATATATATATATATATATGTGTGTGTGTGTGTGTGTGTGTGTGTGTGTGTGAGTGTGTGTGTGTGTGTGTGTGTATGTGTGTGTGTTAGAGGCAGAAGGAAACCCGTGGGACACTCCAGTGCTTTATTACACGTCCAATCAGTACAGAGGTGTGACTGCAAGTGAAGTGCAGACACGCGGGAAACATTGGTGCCAATTACGCTCTCCTCCTGCAACAGGCATCGCATACGATCAACCATCCTACATTCCCCGTCTAAGATTATGGCATGGCAGAATGGCGTAATATTAAATGGAAATAATAATAAGCAAATATGTATTAAATACATATATATATATATATAGACAAAGAAAACTGTAAAAGGAAAATGCCCATAAGACAAAAGTAATGATTAATACTGTGTCACAACATACAAGGACATGCATGGCAACAATATATAGTACATGCATAAAATATGTTTGCACAACAGAATTTCTATCCAATTTGGCTTATTGAAAACAAAAGGTACAATAAAATGTAACTGTACAAGGTGACACAAGCACAAGCATGGGTTAATGCTCAATATCACCCATGATATACTCGCCCGTCCATGAGGGTTGCACTGTGCACCTTTTTGGACGAGGTGGAGAGGGTTCTAGGCATGGGGGAATGGCTGAGGACGTTGGTGGCTGCCGTTTTAACACTTTCAGGTGCTTCCTGTTTCTAAGTGACACCCGACTGATTCCATCCAGCCTAATGAGATACTGTCGGTGGACCTTAGACTCCACTACCAACCCAGATCGGTCCCAGGTTTTGGTTACAGGATCCTGCACTCTTACCCTGCAGCCTACAGCCAGGGGAGAAGCTTCCTGGTACCAGTAAGTAGTGGGATCTCCTCTTGGGACTCTGCCATTCGTAGCTCCCTCCGCTGAATTATCTCATCCCAGTGTCTCTCCACCTTGTAATGCTGTCTGGGTGTTGGCACTCCATCTCTGAGCTGCCTGCTGATAGTGAGCTGTGCTGGGGACTTGTCAAACCCCTTAGGGGGTGTATTGAGGTACTAAAGAATTGCCAGGAATACCTTGTTGCAATCGAGGCTGCCTCCTTTGCCTATGTTACACCTGATGATCCTCTTGGTAGTCTTGACTGCTGCTTCAGCCCTTCTGTTAGACTGGGAGTAATGGGCTAATGACAGGCGTACCGTAACCGCCCCATTTTCTGAAGAATGATGCGGTCTCTTCGCTAATGAGGTTTGTGCCCCCATCTGTCGAGATTAGCTCTGGTGCTCCCCATCTTGTGAAGTATGTCCTCAAAACTGGTATAATTCTTGACGATGTTGTGCCATGTGGGAAGTGTGCCACTTCCTGCCACCCAGTGAGCCTGTCTGCATAGGTCATGTACATATGGCCCTCCAACTGCAGCATGTCCACCACTGTTGACTGGAATGGGTGTTCTGGGGGTGGTGTGAGTACTAATGGTTCAACAGGTTGTGATGGAGATCACAAGAGGCACATCCATCCTTGTGGCTCTGCAGGCTGCCTTCCATCCCTGGCCAGTAATCCGATTGTCTAGCCCTGTGGAGCATTGAGTCTACCCCCTGATGGCCTGCATGAAGGCCTGTAATGACTTGGCAGCAAAGTTCCTCTGGAATGAGCAGACGTGGGCATCCTTGTTTGTAAGTGTAGACTATCAGGTCTTCTACCATAGATAACCTGTCCCTAACTGAGTAGAAGTGATGTAGGCAGGCCACCTCCTGTGCCTTCTGTGGGTGATAGTCATTTACTGCAACTTTAGCTGCCAGCAGCTGGTACACAGGGTCTTTAGAGGCTGCTTCTTTGACCCTCTCCTCATCCAGTATGAGGCATTCTTGCTCACAGGGCAGTGGCCGAAGCAGTGACAAGGGAGGCAGTTATATCCTTTTCAAGTTCAGAATCCTTGTCATCTGGTTCGCAATGGAGAGCAGGGAAGAGTGATAAGAAGTCAGCAGTGCAATTCCTCTTTCCTGGCAAGTATCTTACCTGGAACCTGTATTGTAGGGTCTTCTCCTTGAGACAGAAGAGTCTTGGGTTTAGTATATCCTTCAGCTCTCTATCACCCAGAAGCTTGACCAGCGGGTGGTGATCGGTCATGATCAGTAAGTTGGGGCAGCCCAGCAGGAGTAGCCTGGCCTTCTTGAAACACCATGTGACAGCTAAGGCTTCTCCCTCAACAGCAGCATACCCAGCTTCAGCCTGCGATAAGTGGCAGCTCCCACCCTTGCAGCAAAATGGGACATAAGCCGAGGCACAAGCACAGTACTGCTGCAGGATGACAAACCCGATCCCATTCCTGCTCCAATCTGTTTGGGCCGATGTAGGTCGGGATTTGCAAAGAATACCAGCCCATCCTTGGCCAGCTTGCATATGGCCTCCTGTGCTTGGCAGAATACCTCTTGTAGGTTGCTATCCCAGTACACATTCTTGCATGTACTTCTTCAGGAGGTCTCTAAAGGGTTCCATCAGTGGGGCAGTGACGAGGAAGGGTGCCAACTGGTTGATAAAGCCATACCATGACCTGATGTCAGCGACAGAGGGGTTGTCTGGCATAGGGAGTCTCCAAATGGCAGCTATACTCTCCTCTGTGGGCCTGTAGGAATCCCATCCCAGCTGGAATCCAAGAAGTTCACTTCTCGTCGGCAGAAACTGAATTTCTCTGGCTTGAGGGTTATGCCCTTTTTGGCACATGTGTCCAAGAAATTATAGGTGTGCCAGAAGGCCTCCTCGACGCTGTTGTCATACAGAAGAGTATCATCCACACATTTGTGTTTTGGGGAGATGTCCTTGATGGCATCATCAAACCTCTTGGTGTAGGCATCTGAAGCTGAACAGTGTCCCATGGGCATTCTTCTGTACTGGTAACGGCCCCAGGGTGTGATAAAGGTTGTGAGTCCTCGACTCTCTTCATCTAACTCCACCCAGTGAAAGCCCCAATGTACATCTGCCACTGTCTTGAAGGAATGTAAAGGCACCCCAGAGATCATGTCGTAAGGAGCAGGGGTGTGGTGCGTGTCTCTCCTGCAGGAGGCATTAAGGCATTGAAAGTCCACAGTGCGGCGGGGCTGTCCTGACTTCTTGGCAACATTGACCATCCTCGCACACCGTTATGTTGCTTCACCAGTAGGTACCTCCTCAATGATGCCCTTCTTGATGTCCTGGTCCACCTGCTTCGTCACTTCTGACTCCCAATGCTTCGGCACTGATGCTGGGGTGTGGCATGCATAGGGGGTTGCCCTTGGCAGTAGATGAATATGGTGCAGCTTGCCCTCCATGACTGGGAGGGGCTCCCACTCTGTATTGAAAGCTGATGATGAAAAATGGCGCAAGAGCCACTGCTCCAACTTTGGGACATTCTCCTCCACTGGTGGAAAGGGCATGGATGATGGCTTAGGCAAGGATGGCCCAATGGGTGTGGGGACCTCATGCTCCAGTGCGAGGCTCGCTGACACTGGTAGGTGATGGGGAAAGGACTGGGGCACGAGGCCAAGATCCTTACAAGCAGCCAATGAAAGGAAGAAAGACCTTGCAGACTTGAAGAAGTACACTTCTTGGACGGTTGTCCTGACACCGTACCAAATGCGAAGAGGGGCAGTCCCCATACACTCCAATCGAACATTGGCAACATTACGTATGGCCCTGCAGTGTTGTGAAAGGGCAGGTCTTTCAATGAGGGTTGACAGCAAGGTGGGTCCTGCAACACACACTTTGGCCCCTGTGTCTACCACAGTCCATACAGGATTGTGACCCTTAGGCCTAGGCCCGTGCACTGATGAGTACACTATCACTTGTATAGTAGGCTTCATACTGGGTTGTACCCTGGTGGTGACTGCTCCCAGTGTTACTGATGAAGCAGGGGCATCACTCACCATCTTCTTCTTGCTTCTACAGAACAGTTTCAAGTGGCCAATTTTTTGACAGCCATGACAAACACTATTTCTTGCTGGGCATAACACCTTTCTTGGCCCATGCTGCACTCCACAGTTCCCACACATACAAGCATTGATGGAAACTGAGGACCTCTCACTGCTCTTCATCGCTGCTCACTCAGGGGGGCTGGGGTCTGTCTCCACATCGGCCGCACGTGTGACTCTTGATGCCATGTGTCATGCTGGGGCATGGAAGCATCTTTGCGGGCTGCCTCATTTGCTGCACACACACTGCCGTTAAGGCATCTACACTACAAATGAAATCACACGACCTATAGAGGTCCCTTTTCAATATCTCATCCCTTAGACCTACCATAAGCTTTCTAATAAGCATATATTCGGACAAATTGTTATGACAGCTAGGACACTGGAAGCCACAATCCATGGCTTTTTGCATGCACTTTGCAGTATATTCACTAATTGACTCCTCATGTCCTTGCATATACACAAAAAACTCAGCCCAATGCACAGCCTGGTTCGAAGCACACAGAACCATGGCCCCTATAGCATCCAAAGCCCCTTCTAGAGACAAATTAGCCCACTGTGCATCATTATACATGGCATCCAGTGTACGTTGCAACTCTGGGGTGCAGTGAAGCCTAATTTGTTGAACTGCATCCATTGGTTGAAGCTTATATAGCCTAAGCCACTGTGTCATGGACCGTTTCCAAGTCCTGAAGGAGGCCGATGACATTTCCAAAGCACACTCCTCTGGTAGTGGTGGGGCTCCAGGCCTGGGACTGCTCTGTGACACAAGCCACTGCAGCCATTGGCCAGCGGTCATAGGCATCAAGCATCTCTCCTCCTGGCAACCACATGCTGAAAGCTGGTGATCAACCATCCTACAAATACTATGGGCATATAGGATATATGCCCTCCTTGTATATGAAAGATGGTCTCCCTGGTATATATATATATATATCCTTTTATACATCCTACTCACTCATATGTATATATGTTATATATATAAGATAAACCAGTGGGACACTCCAGTGCTTTATATACGTCCAGTCAGTACATAGCGTGACTGCAAGTAAGGTATATATATATATAAATATATATATAATTCGCTCTCCTCCTGACAACATACATCACACACAATCAACCATCCTACAATATATATATATATATATATATATATATATATATATGTGTGTGTGTGTGTATATATATATATATATATGTGTGTGTGTGTGTGTGTGTGTGTTGTGTGTGTGTGTGTGTGTAATGTTTTTGCATGGCATATGTCCCTGGCCTATACTGTAAATCTGGCTCACTATATGTAAGTAGATTATATAGGAAATGGAAGGTGTCACTGTTTGTCCTCTGATGATACCATTCCCCCCATTTTCTAGGCTATGGTTTAAAAGAACAGGTCAAAAATCAATACAGGCTAATTTACAAAGGCTAAGCAATTCATGTTTACAATATCTTACAGGGGCTGGGGCATAATTAATAAAGTTAAAGTTATCAACCCAAAATAAATTAGTACTGGCCTAATACCAATGACCTTTAAAGGGTGAATATGTCAATCTAAGTACAGAATTACACTTATGCTGCTGTCACCATATAGTACATTTAATGATAATAAAATGTTAAATATTAGCGAAGAGGCAGAGTTTTCTTGATGAGATCAGACTAGTAACCTCTCCAACAGCATCTCTTGAAAGGCTAATGGGAGGAATGTCTTTTCTTTTTCTCAACTCGGTTTTTAAGGAGCAGAAATGGTTGTATGAAAATCATTAAGGCTGTAGCCCTGCTCAACCATTAGTAGCTTTTTTTTTTTTTTTAAAGTGGCAGCAAAGGTCTCATTAACCCCTAAGTGTTTAAGGATATCACTAAATGCCTTGAATCAGGATATGATTATTTGCATGTTTTTAGAACAATTTAAAGTCTTCCTCTAGAGTCTTGCCCTACAGCCCTTTATGCATGTCAGTTCTTTATGAAATTCGATGGGCACCAAACACTCTCAAGTTCCCACCAGTGAGTGTTCTGGCTCACATTCTAATAGTGGATAAAATGAAACTCATGTAATCATAACTGATGTTTTGAACTCCCAGGTCAAAGGTTGTATGGATCCTCATTAGGCCATTGCAGTCTTACAGCAAGTCCTCAAAAAAAATGAAGTTGAACCTTTGGAGTGCTTGTTCTCACGGAAAACATTGTATTTAAATTTCTTTTACTCTGGTACCATGGAGGTGATATCCTTCTCTCCAAACTCTTCACACATAAGTTCAGGTTTGAAAAAATGGACAGTTGTTTTGCTGGGCCAGTTGGGCCTTGGGCATTTCCTGCCTCAATCTTGGAAATGCCCGGAAGCAAAATTGACAACAACCAAGACTCCTGGCAGTCTTTTAAATGGTTAAAATTTCTTCTGTGTGTGACACATACTTCCAATCGGTACAAAAAAGTCTTCTCCTGTGAGTCGAAGTTTAGCAGTATGGAGTCATCTGCTTGATATCTTATTTGGACACTGGTTTGTTCTCACTCAAGGTTTTATAAATGGAGGGTGAAGAACTGTTTATTTCCTTCAGGTTTTTTCCTATATTCACTAAACTAACTTTTCTGACCCAGTTTAGTTAATTATCTGGGAAGGTTAACATCAGCTCAACTTGTTCAGGGTTTGCCAGCAGAATATGATGCTATTTTCTATGGGTTGGCCTGTAGTCCCTAAGCTCACTACTTTGTCCTCAATGTCTCGACACAATGGAATGCAGCTCTGTCCTCAGATGTCAAAATGGTGCTAGATTAGGGGGCCATTGGAAAAACATTCGATGTGAGGAGTTATGCATGTAAACTCCCTAAGCTCTTTGCAGTTTACATAAAGATCTTATGCAAGTCTTAATTCTTACATAAGACAAGAAAGACACAGTTCAAGAGAGTTGTTCAGAGTGGAACTTTTGGGAGAACACAAACACCCTTCTGTTTAGCCCAGAACACATCTCTACCAGTTTACTACCCTCTGCATGGGCAGTTGATGCCTTCCTTCAGAATGTCAATTCTAGACCCATATGCTTTTCCTCTGTTGGCAGTCTGAAATACTCAACAAGTTGCCATTGGGCTTGCAGATCACAATGATGATTTTCATAGCTCATTCATGGCAAATAAAAGAAGGTTTAAGTTCCCCTAACTTTTCCTGACATTAGTTGTTCCTGGTCTTGGGGCTTAAGAAAAGATTTTTTTTTAGACAGTTTTTATTCCAGGGTTCCATCAAACCTATACTTCATCTACCTTGTAGAATGGCGAGGAAGCAATCCAGGAAATGGTATCAATAATGGTTAGTAATTTTTTTTATCTTGGTGCTTGTCTGATAGTGATATCAGCACCTGTTCCACTAGAGATCTTGTTTGAGTTCTACTAGCATCTCAGTATGCTAAACAGTTTTCTGTCTCGACGTCAAGGATAGGGTACTCTGTTTTCAGTTCTGCGTTATGCAAAACTACAATTTGCTCACATAAAGTTTGAAGAGGTTTTCAGTCTTTTATAAATGAAACTTCATATGCTATCATGATTTCGATGAAATTTAAGATGTAGTCCTTCAGATTTTACTTAATTCAGCCGCATTCCTTTTGATAAGGCATCACGTAAGATCTTTGGAGACACTTTTCTTTTAGCTCTTGCTGCGGCTAGTATATCATGAGTTTCAAAGCCTCTCTTGTATGTGGGCTTTGTTCTGTTTAGACAACTCTCTTATTTCTTTAGTTGCTTAGAAAGATAAAAGTGAAAGCCCTTCCCAGTTTGTGACTACCTAATTGCTTTGATAGTAATTGAAGAAGTGGCTATCTTTAAGTCCCAGGTGGACCTTCAAAGAGTTTTTTATTAGTGAGCTATAAACCCTTTCTTGTTTTTGGGCTTTGTTCTAGTGACAGCCGCTCTCTTTTCTTTCTTTGACTTAGAGAAAAAGATATAGAAGTTATAGCCCTTCCCAGGTGAAATTGACAAGTACCTAATTCAACTCCTTAGGGAAGGCTATGATGTCAAATTAGAACAACTATCAAGGGTTTACCTGGACAGACATAAACCTTCAGGAGAAGGAATTTTTATTTTCAGTGGTGTTAAATGCAAACTCTCCAATGTACATGACAGCTAAAGTCAATGCTCCTAGTTGATTCTGAGCTTTTACCTTTTTTTGGAAATAATCCTCCTAGCTTCAACAGAACCGTAAACTTTTATTTCTTTTAAACCCGTTTCTAGAAAAGTTTGTCATGCAGCTCAGGGAGATGAATTGTTTTTGCCTCATTATTTGCAAAATGTTTAATTTTAGAGCAGAAAGTTTACAAGAACAATTCGTTACAAAAATAGAGCCTACTCAGTCTTTTCCTTTTGTCTTCCGGTGTTGCTTCTCCTCCTCCTCCATTAGCCTACCCGATAGCCTAAGTTAAGAACTCTCTCACTCCTTCTGCTCGTCTTCCTTTGCTATGGATACTTCCAGTTCAGGAGAAAAATATAAGTGCAGATATATTCTTCTATCAGGTCATGTATATTGTCAATAAAAGGGTATGTCATTAAATTAGCAGAGAAAGGTGCTGGAGCCTTAGCATCTATCTGTAGTCCTGCATCCATTGTTCTTCCCTGGGATGGGAACCATGGCAGTATCGGGTCACATGGTCTGTGCCAGGTTTCGCCAACTCTTTCACTTGTCTCTGGAATGAGTTGTTTTGTTGTTTGGCTCTAGCACAAAGTTCATGTCACCTGTTTAACAGTGATAAAGATGGGTATAAACCATGGAAGTTATTTAAGGATGGAGACATATTACATTTGCTTCAGTAGTTCTGGAAAACTACCCCGTCAGTCGTTTTCGTTTCCTTTCCTGATATCATCCCTGTGCAGATGATATCCCTCCACCCCTCTTTCTCATTTCCCCTGTATCATCTTGTAACAATTATTCCTTTTCATAATAGCAGCTTTCCTCTTCAGCCACTTCCTTATGTAGAGTGAATTAGCTGGGTGGTATATATACAACTCTGCGCTTCTATATAAATGTTGTGCAGACAACACCATCTGTTATCATGGTTAGGTGGTGACATATATATATAAACCTCTAACTTCCCCATCCATGCAGATGACACCAACTGTCATCAAGGTTACAATTGACATCATACGAAATCCTCTCTTTCTCAATCCCAGTACTGTCTCCCAGCATTTCGTGGCATCATTGCTGATGTTCTGGCATTGTCACCTTTTCTGTCTGAGTTCCTCTGTTTAACTTTGGAGTTTCAACCGTGTTTTGTTTTAATTCCCCTGGGGAACAAATTTAAGCAGTGCTTAGCTCACGTGGTTCAAATTTCCTTTTTCACTTCCTTTTGCTGAAGATGAATCTGTTACACTGGCCCTGTAGTTTACTTCTGCTTGGCTCCTGTTAAGCGAATAAAAGTTGCTGATTATGGTAGGTGCATTTTCATGGATGTACTGTAGAGCCTTTGGGATGGGTGAACAGATCAAAGAGCAAGATAGGAAACTGTTTAGTGTTTAATATATATGGCTTTTAACACAGAATAATAGTGTAGTGTACTTGCAACTGTGTTTGTACATATATATATAAAGCCCCTATATTCTGAATCAAATATGATAGTAACCTTGCTTTGTATCTTATCGTTAGTTGTTAGAAATCCTGTTTTTGAATTTTGGGAGCATGAAGGTACACATTAGTGTATAGGAGCATACCTTTGTATATGAAGCTGGTATTACCTTTAGTTTTGGACTGTCAGCTATGGGCTTTCGACTCAGGCACAGGAGTCACTAGTACTCTGAGAGATGAGTCCTTTTTCCCAGTAAGGATCCTTTGACAAGTCTCGCTCTGAGGAACTTCCACCCTGTTGTAGTTCCAACGTGTGGCTACAGTACTTGGCAGTAAGGATCACATGGCAATCAGGAATGTTGAAGCTTTTTTTCTCCTAAAAAGCTTTTAGATCACTGGCTGAACGTTGTTTCTTTGGCTGCACTAACCCTTCATCCTCATTCAATGTGGTAGTCAGTTAACTTTAACAGTAGGTAGATTCATTTAAAATAATGATAATTTTCATGATAAAATTAATTATTTGTGTACTTGCCTACTGTTGAAGTGAAACACTCAACCTCCCCATATCTTAGTGGGTGGTTATGAAGAATTCTGACTGGCGTATACATTCGACACCACCTGGTGGGAAAACAGGTGACTGCAGAGACAGTCCTAATATGTTATTTAAAAGCGTATTTTGAATTTTTTTAAATCAGAATCACACCTAATGGCACGAAGATGTAAGCTAACTTTAATATTGGTGGTAAGTATCCAAATAATTAATTTTATTGTGAAAATTATCACTTTGGTAGCCATTACTGTTATCATCAGAATCTCAGGGTTTGAAAAATGGATGATAGCCATAATCATCATCAAATTTCAGAGCTAATATTTGGAATCATTGTCTATTATTTTTAAGTACATTGCAATGTTAATAAGTAAAACTAGGAAGGAAAAGGTTTGGAAAGGAGAGGACTCTATGATAGTTGTGTTTCTGAAAAGCTGGTTGGAAAAGATTTGCTAATGCTTCTTAGACAAAGCAGTTGTATTGAAAAGAATGATTATTTGCACTTCAATTAAAATGAGAATACTGTATGCCAAACAAAACCCAGATTTGGAGAGAGGTTCAACTTGCTTTTATTTTATATAGACCATATTTTGAAAGGCACTGCAGTTTTCAGAAAGAAAAGTAGTAGGAGGATTTGAAGGAACAAACTGTTTTAAAAATTATTTAAAGTTGAACAAAAAGGTGTCAAGGGCATGCAAGGTTGGGAATGTTTATCAGTGGAGAACTTAAAATAGATGTTTCTGATGATAACAGTTAATGAGATCAATAGAGACATAAGGCTTCTAGACTTTTTTAAGTTAAGTTAAGGGTGTGTACATGTTTTTCAGAATTAATGTGATAAAATGTCTTAATTTTGTGGAATTTTATAACTATCATTGAAAATTATTTTAATGATTTAGATACATAGTATATAAATTGATAACTTTTTACTTTTTTTATACAGATGTTGACAGATTTCCATCTCTGGATCGCAGTGATAGCTTACTTTCTTCGTCTTCTGAAGGAAAAGAGCATCAACTAGACTACAAGATCATAATCATTCTTCTGAAACCATTTTTGCTCTTCCTTCAATGCAGATTCATTTGAATACCAAGCATTTGCAATCTGCAACAACACCAGATTTTATGGGTAAATATGACTGCTGAAGCTGTGATAAACAATTTTTAGCCAATAATATACAGTAATAGTATTATTCCTATGGTTATAATTTTCATTTGTCCAGTAACTCCCAGTGAGTAACAGCTTAAGTCACAGTTCAAAACACCTATACAGTAATTCACAGCTCTGAAGCTCAGAAAATAGGATTCATGAGAGGCAAGCAATATATTTTAATAGATAAATGTTATTTTCTAAATTACTGCTGGTCTTAATATTGAGCTAGTTTCATTGTAACATCAATTCTTTTTTTGCAGTCAGGACCTTCATCTATTTTTTCAGCCTCTGTACGTTATTCTGTCTAAAAAAAAAAAAAAAAAAATTTTTAATCAGTTGTATTCAATTACAAACCATTACTTTACATAGCCTGTTTGAGCATCTGCATTTGGATCCCATGAAACTCCAGATTTTGTATAATTACTATATATATAGGCTAGTACATTGGAGGGCCAATGCCTTATTTCTTTTGAAGTCTGAGAAGCTGTGACAGAACAGTGGGGTCTGGGATGAGCAAATCAGGTAAATGTAATAGGTTTGTAATGCAAATCATTAATTTTAAGGGAAATTCAAAAGCCATTATAAATGCATCACCTTACTCTAAGGCACCATCATTGGCTTGGCACCATACTCATAAAGTAACTGTGGGTGTTTGTGAACATTTTCACATACTGTGACCATGGCCTGGTTAGACTATAGAAACTGGTGCATTGTTGAAAGTGGGAAGTGGGAAGAGGGAGGTGGTTAGGTGGAAGCAAGAATGGGCAACATTTGAAAGTGAAAAGACAAATTGGGAAATTGAGGGGAAATGTGGTAAAGAGAAGGCTTAGTTGAAGATGAAATGGCAAAGTTTTCATTGTTTTGAGAATATTATACTGGAAAATAATTTTTCAAGGAAAATACTGAAAAAAGTAATTAGGCTCTAACAGAATTAGTTTTAAGTTGAAACTAATGTGTACAGTATTTATACAATGAGGAATGAGATGGGAAGGGAAGGAATAAGAGGAAATCAAGTGATCTAAATAGGGATTTTATTTCTTTTGACTTGGCCACTGAATAAAAATGTAATGGAGGAGAATTTGGAGTGAAGTGAACTCAAATGATTTTGAATTTGGTTAGAGAAGCCTCACAAAAAATTGTTGTATGCAAAAAATGTGCATGTATTTTTAAATTTACCTTGGGTAAGGGACTTGCTTCTGAGTTACTGTTTGTAGTTTTTGTATTGCTATTGATGGAATAATCATGAATAAAAGGGGACTTTTTTTATTTGGGAGCATCCTCCGTAAACATCTTAAAAAACAAACAAAAACAAGTTATGGAATCAGTTGTTCAGTGAAAGTAGAAACTCCTGAGATCATAAATTGGCTCATTAAAACAAGGTTCTGTTTTGGCTTAAGGGGAGTGGAAGAATCAGGGGAAACACTAATTTTGTTTGTAAAAAAAATTTTATTGTAAATTTTTTTTTCTGTTAGTGGGAGGGTGTTAGGAACAATCGTTTGTCGATTGTTCCCTGGTGATTGTTGCCTTTTGTTGTTTTTGTGTTTCTTGCTGGCGAGCTGTCGTCTGTGAATGGCGTCAGACTTCGTCAGTCAGGTTCATGGCAGCAACGAGTCAGGTTGATCAGGTTGAGGGTAGCAGAGAGTCCGCAGCGTCAGCTGAGTAGCAGTCAGGTCCCGGCAGCAGAGCAGCGGAGCCAGTTCTGGTTGAGAACGAGATGGTCCAGGGCTGCCGAGCCGGCCTGGGAGGCAGGCAGCAGCCGGTCCGTACCTGCAGGAGGACGCAGAGCATGCGGAGCTTGTTGAGGACGAGATGGTTGCCGTCGGTCTGTCATGGTCGTCGGTACTGGAGGAGGACGTCAGCACGTTTTTGAGGACGATGGCTGCCGTGTCGGCTCTTGGTCATGGTCGTCCTAGATGGAGGTTCCGTCAGTGACGTTTTGGTGGCGAGATGGTTGGTGTCTGTCAGGAGTCGTCGGTCTGAGAGGACGTCATCCTTGCTTGAGGACGATGGTTGTCGTTTATCTCTTCTGTCGAGATTGTCCAGTGTTCCTGCATTAGCAGCTTGGTGCTTTTATTGTTGCATTATCGTTTATTTATTAAGATTGTTTTGTGCTCTTGTATTTGTTGTATTTTATTATTTGTTATTAATGTCTTTTTATAGTGCCTCAAATATTATATTACTTATACAGTTTAAAATTGTTTGTTCATTATTGTCCTGTAAGTAATTAATTCATTTGTAGTATTTATGCTATTGTTTATTTTTTAAATTAAATTAAACCTGCTGAATCTGACTCACTGGCTTATTTTTTCTAATTTGTAATGTAATTAATATGGTCATTTGTGTTTGTTGCATGTTTGTTTTGACTCCTCATTTGTTTTACTGACCAGTTAATTGTTGCGCAGCCCAATTGTGATTAATTTATTTTGTAATCATTTGGTATTCTAAACTGGAACATGACTCGACTGTATAATATGTAAATAACTAATTTGGAATAAACTAATATTATAGGTAACTTTTTTATATTTGTTCTGCTCTCCCTCCTTTGTTTGAAAAATAAGTCGTCATCCTGACCAGTTTCGACTTGTTTATTTCCAAGAACCATTGACAGTAGATCTCGAGAGGTGAGAGTCACAGAATATATATACTATAAGAACAGTTTCTTCTTTCTATATTGCCGTTGAATAATAATCACTCAGGCCGGTAATAATAATAATGGCCTTAATAACTCATTTAATAAAAAAATAATAATAGACTCTCAGGGACATTTCTATAATTCAGAAGATATCACCAGATCCACACGTCTTTTGAGTGACAGGTGTGATGGAAAATGGAGTCTAAAAAAACAAGAGGAATTTAATTAAAGGTAACGAGGTTTTTAAAAAGGTAATTGGAATCCCTGTGAATATTTAGGGAGGCATAAATTTTTCTGCTGTAATGTTTCTTTATCTGTTTTGTATCTAAGCTCGTCTTTGTCTAAAACACAGTAAATATCAGATTTTTATCATTTCATGTTTTGTATTTTTATACAAAAAAAAAATTTTTTGACTGTGTGCTTTATATTTGTAGCATGATTTTAGTAAACTTTTGGTTAATTGCTTGTATCATTACGTGGAAATTGGCTCAAAAAAATAAAAATTTAAAAATCACTGTTATTCTCACACATTATTATTATTATTATTATTATTTTTCCAGTTATTATTATTATTATTATTATTATTATTAGAGAAAAATTACAGTTATGTATATGTACACATAATTATATTTAAAGATGGAAAATGCACAGATTTGATAAGCTATCTGTACAGTTTTATCCTTAAAATATGTACATATGCATAACTA
>NC_089765.1:48995305-49005305 GCF_040412425.1 Macrobrachium rosenbergii
CAACAGTTATTTAAGAGAATAAAGGGTTTTTTCCAACGAAAAACAACGTCCATTCAAGAGAGAATCAATGAACTTTTAAACGAAAAACAAGTTATTTAAGAGAGAATAAACAGACTCTTTAAGACTTAAGACCTCAGTTAAAAGCCACTCATAACTTTATATTTTTCAACAGTGACCACATGAAATATGACATGTTCATAAAAAACAACAACAGCAACAAACAAAGTCCGTAAAATCCATAATTTTCTTCTTCCCGTTTCTTTGTAGTTCAGCCAATTCCCACATAACACGTAAACCTACGGAAAGCTTTGGTTGATGGAATGACCTGCCGCTGTTGTAAGGCTTCGATTCCTCTACCACCCCAAAAACAGGAATAAAAAGAAAACTGAGAATACTTTTATAAGTTTCTGACAAATAAGTCAATTAATCAACCAGTAAAAGATTAATTGTCGAATTTTGTCATTCATTTGTATTCTATTGTAGTCAACTTTTAGCCTAAAACAGGAACAAGACCCTGTTCAAGGAAAATTACAGTAAGATTAAAAAGGTGATTGCAATGAAAATTAAGAATCACCTCTAGTATGTTTTCTTTACCTTACCAAAAAAAAAAACACAATCATAAAGATAGGAAATATAAAATTGGGAGACTTCAAAACACAAAAGTCTGATTTCATCAAATGAGCAATTAATTACCAACTCAAGATCTTTTGGTTTATGGCAAAAGAAGCCAATAATGGAGAGAAAAAAGTCTCTCAGAATGAAATTTGCATCGATACTGAAATCCCAATGTAATGTCCTTAGGATGAGAAAACCTATATAAAAATATTCAGAGTATATATGAATCTGAATATCCCTATATAAACTAAATATTGAATTTACATTTTAATCCACTTGAAATCAACCTGACTTCCCCTGATTTCACGACCGAAAAAAAGCATAAAACATTAGAAATAATTCTAAGCAATACAGATCTACATTTATAAAACAAACTATTAAGAAACTATCTTGTTTTCCTTGATTTTATGGCAAAAAACGAAAACTGTCTTAATTTTAAGGCAAAAAACAAAAAGTACTCTTTAATTTTAAGTAAAAAACCCAACTATTCCTTTATCTTAGTGCAAAACACAGCTCTTCACTAATTTTTTGGCAAAAAAAATTATTTCTTGATTTACAAGAAAAAACTATCCATTAATTTTTATGCAAAATATATTCCCGGATTTTAAGGCAAAAAACAAAAACTCATCCTTAATTTTAAGGCAAAAAACAAATACAATTCATTAATTTTAAGGCAAAAGGCAGAAAACCACTCTTTAATTAGCAGGCAAAAAGCAACCAATTCATCAATCTTAAAGCAAATATATATATATATATATATATATATATATATATATATATATATATATATATATATATATATATATATATAAACTAAAAAAGACTAGATGCAATATTCCGCTATATTCCCAGCCTGGACACTTTTAAATATGCTTACACAAGGTTCGCGCGCGCCGGCGTTCCAGTATTTGATTCTCGCATAAGCAGGCAATATAAATTCACTAGCACTGCAGTTCCTCGAGATGATAGGAAATTGATCGTAAATATTCGGAGTCTCATAATTTCTCCATTTTTATTTTCTTGAGGTTCGCGCCTTTTACATTTTTCTTGACACTATATCAAAAGCCTTTAAGTATTCGGAGCTGTAATGTATGACGTCTGATTATGTCTAATAAATGCAAAGATTTATGTTTTCCGTTTTGATATATCGGAATTTTACACATCACAGATCGCCTGTTTGAGAGAATTAAACATTAGTTCATTTTCCAAGGAATTACAATTTAGCGCCGGATTCACTTACTATTCAGCTTTGAAATAGAAGTGTTATATAACTTTTTCTTTCGTTATTAGTATTTTCATTATTAGTCCCAAAAAAACAGACAGAAGAGATTACAAACGTGCAAAACTGAGAGTAAAATACGAGAGATGAAAATATGGCAATCAGTAATGTAAAAACACACAGATATACAGTTAAATGACAGTTTTTTCCACCTGTTACATAAACCAAATGAATAATTTATTTATAGTTTTCTGTAAAAGAGAACTATTGTGCCGGCTTTGTCTGTCCGTCCGCACTTTTTCTGTCCGCCCTCAGATCTTAAAAACCACTAACGCTAGAGGGCTACAAATTGGTATGTTGATCATCCACCCTTCAGTCATCAAACATATCAAATTGCAGCCCTCTAGCCACAGTAGTTTTTTATTTTATTTAAGGCTAAAGTTAGCCATGATTGTGCGTCTGGCAACGATATAGGACAGGCTACCACCAGACCGTGATTAGTTTCATGGGCCGCGGCTCATGCAACATTATGCCGAGACCACCGAAAGATAGATAATTTCCAGTGACCTTGATTATACGCTGAACAGAAAACTCGATTGCGCCGAAGAAACTTCGGCGCATTTTAAACTTGTTTAATGTTGAATTTCCTTTAAACTTAACCTCATTCATTAGTTCCACAACGGCTATTGAATCGCTAGCTTTTGGAATAGAAATTAAAAACAGATTTGATAGCACTTGACCACAGCCCCAAGCTCTACAGGTCATAGTCTCCATTTGCCATTTCAGATTCTGTAAGGGGAGCAATTTCTCTTGATTTGAACTTTCTTTGTCGTACCCGCAACGGTGTATTTCAGTCCGATAACGCTCTTCTAGGGCATTCAAAACTTATCACTTTGACTAAATGAAAGATTGGAAGGGTTATCGTGCAAAAATGTTGTTTACGAGCACTGCCTCTGCACCATAGCCCTAAAATTTGCCACCCTGAGTGTTGCTAGGGCGGAGAAAATACTTTTTCAGAAGATCTATGGGCTAATTAGAAACAATACTGCGACAGATCGCATTATTACTCTCATTTATCTCACTGATGAGCTTCTATTTGCGTAACAAAACAGGAAATATAATACAAAATAAGAGCATTTTTTGAGGAGCATTTCAAAAATGTTCGTGGAGGCAAAACTTGATGTCTTGGCCTTGTCATACCGTTAGTTCTGGTAACACAGACTTTTTTGCATTAAGATTTCAGCACCCATGAATGGGAGAACGCCTTATGGTGATTGTCCACGATCTCAAGCGATGAGGTAGGGTTGCTTACCGATAAGTGGGCGGTGGCCTCTGGGATAATGGGTATCAAATGACTGTCTAAGGTTTATGGGGTTGTAACTTTCGCATAACAATACCTAGGCCAATGATCCCCTACCATAGGAAGGATTTGACATTCACCTTTTCTCTTTTATCCTTTTCTTTGTGGTCCTTTTTTCTAACCATACTACGCACTGGCAGAAAAAATGACTACTTGGCCAACAACCTTTCCTCTCTTTCATTTGATTGCATCAGGATGATTAAAATCGAGTTATCACCTCACATCTGTTGAGGACTTCATACTAAATCGTACAATAAGGTAGAGAATTAATTAACTGGTTTCTTAAGATCAGTAAGTGGCGTCACACCGCTACCAAAGGTTTTACACCCTGGAGGCATCACCTAGGAGACCATGAGAAGCTAACAGCCACCAAGGCCTTACGAGTAATTCTTATGAGGTAATATAAGATATTGTCACTGGAGACAGGAAAGTGGGAGAGTGAGATTATTAACATTCTTTAGGGAAAATTGCTTAAATAAGTGGGACATAAATTCCAAGATTCGCTGCACCTAGAGAAAACCGACTTCTACTTTGAAGAATGTGTTAATCAAACATACCTGTCATTTCGCTTCTGGGGATGTGGATATGAAATGATTCTATTTGAAAGTCAGTATAACATATTATATATTTCTAACAGGATACACAAATGAGCAAGGGGGGGAGGTAAGTATAAAAAAATGATAATATCTAGATACCATCTTTAATTAGATCTTGAACTGACGTAAAGTAAGTGTCCCTGATATGCAACACTTGAAATTAGGCTAATTTGCATATTTGCCCCTTGCAATAAGAAACGTGGTATTAAAGTAATTAAAGGGTCGATAAACTATGATGATAAAGCCTCTCTACTGAAACCACGTGTACAAAGAAAGATTTCTTATTGATGAAATATGAAGCATAACAAAACGTACATTAGTGGAAGACCAGTGGAGTAGCACGGAAGATGTTACATAGATGCAATTATAAGACCAGTCAAATAATATATATAACATATGATGGTCTTAAATTAATTAAGGCAGTGCAAACAGAATAACCATGATATGTGATATGGGATAAATGAAAAGGCGGATCATGTTATTTTTTCCTTACAAGAAATATTATTTTCATCATTGCTTGAAGGGCTTGAATTTAACATCGAATAATTAAACCTCTCAAAATGTACAGTAAAGTACAAAGTTTAAACTTTCGTTTTCATTAATTGCTTTATAGATTATAGGTTCATGATAGCTAACAAATCCGGTTCTTACTATGAATATTGTTTCGGCTTGTAATCAGGTAATTTATCACATCCATTTATTTCCAAAAATTAAAAAAATTTCTTCAAGAGAAATCAAATTCTTGGCATTATTTCCTAACAATGTAGACCACAAATATCAAATGCGACAATGTTCATAAAAACATAAAAGCAACACTACCGTCTTTTTTCTCGAATAAAGGTGTTGTCTCGCCTAGAATAATCACTATAATTACATTATTTAATAATTATTTAATAATTACATTCTTTTTTAAAGGAGACTCACTGCTCCAGTTCCGTTCATTTGTTGCACCAGGAAAAACAGAATACTTCCGTGTTGTTCCTTTAGTATATTTCGGTGGTTTTTCTTGGATACCATTAACAGAACTGTTATGTGACTGGTTGACACGTTTTCTATAGAAGAAAGAAAATATCTGAAAACAAGGTTCTTGAACAAGAAAATATCTGAAAAACAAGGTTCTTGAATATCTGTTTTTTATATACACACATAGACACACATATATCATATATATATATATATATATATATATATATATATATATATATATATATATATATATATATATATATATATATATATATATAGTATTATATATATATATATATATATAAATATATATATATATATATATATATATATATATATATATATATATATATATATATATATATATATATATATATATATATATATATATATATATATATATATATATATATATATATATATATATCATGTATAAAGTACTGGACTAACTGTAAAAGATAGACTTCCAGTGTTCTTTCATTTGTATTCCTCATCCAACAAAACAAAAATAAAATAAGCTCAGGAACTAGCCATTTTTTTTAAGAATCAATAAATGTTATAAGCCCCTCCTTTTCTAATTAACTACTGTGTTTAATAGCAATCATTTAACTGGAATAACGATGCAGGGATATTAGCGTTCCTTTATTGTACAGGAAAACCTTTTACTTCAAAAGCAACAAACACCAGATAGGCATAATATTCATAACAGTAAATTTCTAAATATTTTCTTGGAGTTATGTTTAACTTAAAGAAAAATATTACAGTTTTCAATGAATTTGTATTTATTGCTATAATTTATCATTTTATTTCACTTTAAGATTAATCGATTTCCTGGTCCTAATTTTTCAATCGAGTAAGTTTCCATACAGTGGGGCAGATAACAGAAAAATCGTGCAAATGATGATACAAGCATCAAATTTGGCACAAGTGTCCTCCAAGGTATACTAATCAAATCTGCCCGATTGAAAATCTAAGATGGCGGCCATTTTCAAGATGGCCGCCAAAATAACCACCCAAAGTAGATGTTTTGCTTAGAAATATTTGTAGTTGTCTGATTTGCATGATCTAAGTGTGGATTCCTGTATTTTGAAGCCTGCTGAACTATATTTTCCTGTTTAAAAAGCACTCTGAGACATATTTCTCAAGATGACCACCAAGATGTTTGTATTTCTCTACATAAGTTTTGTCCTGGCTAGTACATTTTCAAAGTTTTGCATGCTGTGCTGCTGTTTCTCGAGCTGCTACTGTTCACATATGCAGCTGCAGAGTACTTGCATCTTCCTTTGCAAACCTTCTTACAGGAGCACTTTGTCAATTCTTGACAGCTTGCTGCAATCGGTGGTAGTGTTGTCCAATGTATCTGCCATGCTTCTCCTTTCTGTGTCCACCCCCATTCAGCTGAATTGCTCATGTGTGGATTACAGTGGGTTGCCTGGCCCCAGATGATCTCAGCCTGGTAGGCTGCATTCTTTGCATGTTCTCTGAGGGCTGCCTGTGTTGGTGGATTTGAGTTGTACAGCCTCTGCTTGCGGGCAAACAGATCTAGTCGTGCTTCGTCCACACCAGTGGCTGCACTTGATCTATCGTACATGAGGACAACGAATCTTTTCAGCCTCTGCATGTCAAGATCACGAATCAATGTTGGATGCTGGCTGAGACTGATGAATGTTTCAGTAATATCATCAAATACATTCCAAATGTGCCATGCAGATTTTTTTGCTTTCCCACGGAAGGCAGACACAATGTCACATCCAGTGAATGCGTGAAAGTAGGGGATTCCTCTAGCTTTCTCAAGCCCAATTGCAGAAACTACCTCATGGACTGGAATCCGTTGCATATGGGCTCCTTGGCCAAAGGCAATCCACATTTCCTGAAGACCTAGTTTCTGGAAGGATGGCAGTACAGATATTGCTCTGACTAGCACACCTGTGTCATTATCCTTGATGATTATAGACTTGCTCCCGTCAGTCGTTGCATCCCTAGCGTGAACAAATATTCGACTGTCAGCTTCCTCGTGACAACATGGGGACACAGCATCTAGAGACTTCACTGTGTTGCTAATGGCATCCTCTCCTTTTGTGACGATGACCGTGCTTGTTGTTTCTGCTTCACACATCTTTTCGGCCAGGAAGTGAAACAGTTCAGTCTTGTTGCTGAGGTCACTAAGGAAGCTTTGCCAGTTTCCTGGCGTCTTGCTTGTTCCTGTCACTCTTCTTCTGATTCCTTTCCCCCTCGTCTCTAATTTCAGACTTGATTTCTTGTATACATCAAAGACTATGTTCACCTGCTTGTACCAAGCACCATAGGATTCCACCTTTGGGATGATGTCTTCTTTGGCATAGTCATTAAACGTCTTTGAAGTACGTGGAGGTGAGGCATTGATAAGTGCTGAGCCATCAATGATGATTGTATCTCCCTTTTGTTCTCCCACTGGGACATTCACTTGCACTTCAAGAATTTCAACCAGCTGTGACTTCTGGCACATATGAAGCTTGCTGCTGTCACTGAGAGATGCAGGGTATGACTGATTCTCGTGCTTGAAGAATTCTTGCAAGTCACACTGTCTGTTCTTGCTTGAGATGAACAGTTGTGAGAATAACTGACAGTTATCTTTTAGGTCTTTCTCCTTAGAAATTCCCTCATCCTGTTCTTGTTTGAAGAATGAAACAGGGTTCTTCTTGATTAGATGATAGAAAAGACTTTCAGCTTCATCCTCTAGCCCTTTCATAAATGATAGGAACTGCTCTTTGCCTTGTCGGTGATGTGTAGCTACCATTTCAGCTAGAGTTGGGTCTGCAATGTTCTTTGTATCTAACACCATCAGGTCTGCTGATTCTTCTTGGAATGGGTTACCCATCTCCTGCATCACTGCAGAGAGTGATTTCACCATTTCAAAGAAAGATTTCTGAGCACTCGGTGTCTGCTCGTGGTGTCTGCTGCTGTATGTGGCATCCTTCTGGTACGAAGAATGCTATGTCATACCAGACATGGCTTCGTATCCAGCTAGTAGACAACTAACTTCAGGTCCAGCGACCATCCACCTACAAAGTACTGACGGGTCTCCTGTCAACCCAATTGCTCCTCTGTCACCTTTGATCACTGCATTATTGTGCTCGTGCGCTTGATAAATCGCCATGCCAGAGAATTCTCTTCTCGACTTGTGGATGATGAAGTTACCATTGTGAAACTCCTTGGCCATGTCCAGATGTTATTGCTCGAGTGACATCATATCTCGGAGGTGAATAGTGATCCACTGGGCATAGTTAACATTGTTATCATTGTTATTTGCAAAGAAGTAAGGCACCACGTTCTGAAAGTGCTTCACAGTACAAGTTGAAGTCTCCTTCTCTGAATGAGCGGATGAGGGTGAATATCGTGAGTTCCATGTCCAGCACCAGACTCCAGAATTGGAACTGCGGACTCTCTTTCTTCTGTTTTTCACACCAATCCTCAAAGGTTATTTCTGATGTGCTAGACTCTTCAGAGCAGAAATCATGATATGCCCTCTTCATCAGTTTGTACAAGCTGCATGCTGTAATCTGGTGTGCTTGTCTTGTCTTTGGGACACTGGATGCAGACATGTAAGACTCTGATGTACCAGATGAGGCCACCTCTGCTTCCACAATGGCACTGTCCACCCACTGTCTCGTAGTAATGTTCCTATCGATCTCAGTGAAGCCATTTTTATATGAAGGCCTCCGAACATGACAACGAACTTGTCCTCTCCATATTCTTGCCACTTCCACTGTATTTGTTTCCCCAGAGCATACAACGGTTGGTCAGCAACAATTACAGGTGTTTGCTGTGGATTCAAAAAAGCCACTGTATCATGGGCCTTCTCCATGGCATGCTTTATAGTTGCAACAGAGCGTACCTGGTCTCAGCACATAGGCATCATTACCGATATGCTCACTTCAAAAAGACGGCTCCTTTTCTGCGTTGCATGATATGCTGACCATGTGATGCTGACTGCATCAGCCACATTCTCAGTGAGGAAGACTTCTTCCAACCAAGAATATTCTTCTTTTAAATGTGACCTGATCGACTCTGGTGCTGGTAAGGATTGGCTTGCAACTGGGGGAGGATTGGAGTTTTTGGTGATGTATGCTGATCGAATATTGGTGTATGTTTCTGGAAGCTCTGGAACTTTTTTAACCTTCATTTTTGACTCTATATCTAGTTTGAGAGGCTCACATTCATCTCCAGGATTTCCTGTGTTTGGATGCTGGAAAATGGACACACTTGTACTGTGTAAAGATGTTTCAGCTGTGGTCGCAGTTGGATTATGATCTATGTTGTCAACTGCTCCAGTTGTGAACAAATTCTTTCTCAAGACTGGGGGACAGATCACTCCATCTTCCACATACTGTGCAACAACTGCTTCTCCTAACTGTGCTGAGATCTCTAGGACTCGGTCATATGATATGCTGAGCCCATTCTCATGGAGCATTTCAATTATTTGTCTCTTCCTCATCTTGGCAAAACATACAGGCCCATTGTAGACTGCAAAATGTGCCTCCCAGTCCTTGGAATGCCTGTGGACATCCGTTCCTTCCTTGTATTTGACGAAGCAGTTGTACTGTAGAAGTTGTGATATAGCAAAGTCTGATTTCGACGCTCCATGATGGAGTTGGGACTTGATGTCTGCACCATGTTCGATCATGCATACAAACTGAAGCAGTGATGGTGGCACAGCCTGTTCTAAGTCTTTGTCATGAAAATACCTGCTGAAATTTAATTCTGACGGAGCATGTCTTGTCTTATTATCCCATCTGCTTTTGCTAGATGGATCGCTTCACCATAACAGGATGCTTCTGATAGGATTGAACCTAAATCAGTTTCAACAACCAACAGAACTTCTCGTTCTTGGTGATTAGCTTGCAGCTGTGGAATGTGCAAAAGCATCTGATCCTTGAGTCGAGTAGGATGAACACCATGCGAGTCAACACCAAGCTGTTCCAGCCTCTGCTTGTAAAGCTTGGTCAAATCAGCAAGCCTGAAAATCGGTGGCCTCTCACTGGCATTTTTCATCTCGCAGATGTAAGTGACTAGTTCAGAGAAAGCAATTGGATATGCATCCTTCCAGTGTTCCTGTGCTTTTTCTTGCTCCCGCACCTTTAGGTATGCCCGTTCTCGGTTATACAATGCCACCAAACAGCCAGGGTGATATTTCACTTCTTGGGCTACGACATCTCCTGTACTTAGTTTGGCGAGAAGTTTTGTATCACTGATTGTTTTGGCACA
>NC_089765.1:49010305-49015305 GCF_040412425.1 Macrobrachium rosenbergii
CATGCATACACATGTTCTCCAGTCGTAGGAATGAAATTAAAATGGGAGTAATGACAGGGTTGGCCATTAGTGCTTATAGGATTTGCAGGTATTTGTAATGCTTGTAAATAAATCACGGTGATGTGATAAAGAATTTATTCATAAAATGGCTACGCGCTACAAACGTACTAAATGGATATCATGGAGGAGGTGGGTTGATACTGACGACAATTACAAATACCTGCGTTCGACGGGGATTTGTACACGAGAGTCGGCATGTACTCTATTAATCCTGCTCTTGATAGCCGGATAGGCTAAGGCGTCATTGTACGTCTGGAGTTCTCGTGTTACGTGGTTCGACCACATGAGACGACGAACTTCTTATCAACTAATTCCCCTTCCGTTTACATATATATATATATATATTATATATATATATATATATATATATATATATATATATATATATATATATATACATATTATTTCCGAGGTAGAGTGAATTGGATATTAACTGATTGTTTTGAATTGATATATATATATATATATATATATATATATATATATATATATATATATATATATATATATATATATATATATATATATATATATATATATATATATATATATATTCAAAGGTTATTCTATAACGTGATAGACCCACGACACTCAGTTTTCAGGAAATCCTCCCCAATATGCAGGAGTTATGGCAAGGGAATCAGGCCTCAAGTCTTTCCATTGAAAATCAAATTTCTGTCTTATAAAAGTTTCAGTTCCAATCTTCCGAGTCTTCTTTAAATGGAAAAGACTGAAAGCTGGAACGAATATAGGCTACACACACACACACACACACACACACACACACACACACACACACATATATATATATATATTTTTTCTTCTTTCTTTCTTTTTTTTTATTTATTTTTTTCGAAGCTATCTTGTCGCCTAGAACTATGATAGGATAGATCTGGTGAGGCGTCTGGCATCTATTTTCTTAGGAACAATTGAAGACAAATATTTTTTAGGTTCATGATGCAAAAACATCTTAAGGTTTTTCTTCTCTCCCTTTGTAAATATGAATGTTCCGCCTGGGTTAATGGTTGCTTCTTGGTAAGTGGACTTGGGAAAAAACTAAGTTCTTGACTAAAAAAGTCTGAGTTCAGTTAGCGCGACAAGGGCAACACCTTCACACTCCGCGCACACTGTCTGCTCTTACTCTTGCTTCAATTGCCACTCTGTCTGTCTGTAGCCTACTCCTTCTCTCTTATCTCCCTTATAATTATGTTGTTTGTTTCTGGTGTCAACGGCGACGTCATGATTCGAGTGTGTAGGCTAAGACCTCATTCACCCTCTCTCACCTGCTTCATTATTCATTGTTCATTTCATCATTTTTCATTATTCACATTGCTCTTTATTCATCGTTTCCATTATTCACTTTCCCACACTGAGCAGCGACGGAAACGATTTGGTAACTTATCACCTTTATTGTCTTCGCCTTGTTCTCTGAAGTGATGACTTTGCTTGTTACCGATCTGCAACGAAAAATCCGTTGGGAAAGCCATTAAGCTTTTGTTTTGGCTTTTTTTCCCTTGAGCAACAATAACACTTCCCCCGCCTCTCTCTCTCTCTCTCTCTCTCTCTCTCTCTCTCTCTCTTTGAGTAACCTTGTACAAGTTCAAGCGTCTTTATACTTTTACATGCATAGTTTAGACGAATAGCCTTATGAATAGGCTACTCTCTCTGTAACACACACACATTATATATATATATATATATATATATATATATATATATATATATATATATATATATATATATATATATATATATATATATATATATATATATAAAATCATGAAGCTACAAATGTTGTTTAACATCCAATTCACGCTACTTCGGGAATATCCTTGATGGAGAATTATCACTGAAGGGGAATTTTTATAAGTGATAAATGGGTCAGTACCGCCAGGTCCCGATCCCTCGACACGATACTTTCCAACAACTCCAGTCGACGGTCAAACCAATGAGCCACCAAAAGTGATAAAAGTTAACGCCGAGGCTGCCGTACTTTATTTATCCGTCGGGAGCGGAAAATTTTACTTAGCTTCGGCATTAACCCACCTGCACCAATATAGCTCACTGGTACGTTTGGAACATGCAGCCCTTATTATGAAAATTTTCATCACACCGTGATTTATATAAAATCATGAAGCTACAAATGTTTAATATCCAATTCACGCCGGGAATATCCCCGATGGGAAATTATCACCGAAGGGGAATTTTTATAAGTGATAAATGGATCAGTACTGCCGGTCCCGATCCTTCAACACGATACTTTCCAACAACGCCAGTCGACGGTCAAACCACTGAGCCACAAAGAGAGGTAAAAGTTAATGCCGAGGCTGCCGTACTTTATTTACCCGTCGAGAGCGGGAAATTGTACTTAGCTTCGGCATTAACCCACCTCCACCATGATAGCTCATCGGTACGTCTGTATCACGAGCTCTTATTATGAAATTTTTATCACACCGTGATTTATATACAATCATGAAGCTACAAATGTTGTTTAATATCCAATTCATGCTACTTCGAGAATATCCATTTATCACTTATAAATGGATATTTGTATTTAGAATCAATATCAACTCACCTCTACCATGCTGACCATGTAGTGCGTTTGTCGCACGCCGCCATATATGAAAATAAATTATTTCTGAGGTAGAGCGAACTGGATATTAAAGGACGTTTGTAGCTTAATGCTTGTATATGAATCACGGTGATGTGATAAAAATTCATTCATAATATGGCTGCGTGCGACACAAACACCACATGGTCAGCATGGCAGAGGTGGGTTAATATCGATTCTAAATACAAATACCTGAGTTCGACGGGGATTTGTAGGTGGGAGTCGGTATCAACTTATACCTCACTTGTTGGTCGTGTGGTTAAAGGCGTCACTGTAGTACCGAGTTCTTGTCTTCCGTGGTTCGAGCCCACGGGACGACGAACTTACTATCAACTAAAAAATTCCCCCTCGGTAACATATATGAAAATTTATTATTTCCGAGGTAGAGCAAATTGCATATTAAAGGACGTTTATAGCTTAATGCTTGTATATGAATTATATATATATATATATATATATATATATATATATATATATATATATATATATATATATATATATATATATATATATACACACACATCACGAAGGAAGCAGTAGGGAAAGGCATCCTCATCATCTACAGTTTATTTTTCAATGCCGACGTTTCATGACGAATTCCAAGTCGCATTTTCAAGGCTATAAAATATAATATAATTTATGAACATCAGTAACAAATTAATGCAATGACAACAGCTCTTTCTGTAGTAAAAATATTTAAAAACAAAACACATTCCAGTAAGTAAAATGAGTTCACTAAAATCTTAAAACAACCTACCTATATGAAGGAAAGAACAAGACTAATATAAATAAGTAAAAACAGAGTGAGGAAAACCAGTTGCCCAAACTAGGCTATAAACAATTTCACTGACGACGATTGAGTATTTAACGACGGTACAGTCTTCTTAATAATTATGGATTCTAGGATGGTTAAGTCGTTGTTGTTCTGCACTTGGCCTAAGATGGAAAAATCCTTGCTGTCAATTATAAGTTTTACATAATTTTGAATGATTTCGTATATTTGATTGCTCAGGATTAGATAACCTGCTACCTGTTCTATGACTTATGCCCCTGTGGGAATCTATGTGGACCTTCAACAGCCTCCTCGTGCATCCCACGTATATCCCGTGATCACATCCCGGGCGAGTATACTTGTAAACAACGCTGGACGAAAGCAGAGGACTGAGCCGGTCTTTGACTCTGAACAGAGACCCTATTGTTAAGTGGGATTTTTCGGGATGATTTTCAGATTTAAGGCTGGAAAACTCTTTTGAATAATGGCTGTGCATTTTTCCTAAAAGTATCATCATGCACGAAAGGGAAACTTGCGTACATCTTCAGTTTCGGCACAGTCGATTCAGGTGTTGCATTGGAGTCATTTTCTGTAGTAGCAGTTTATTTATGGATCTGAAAAGTCGTGATGGAAAACAATTATTATTGAAATATTTCAGTAAAAAGGATATCTCATCGTGGAAACTCATCCAATTTGACGAGTGGGTATAAGCCCTATGGAGGAGGGTTAAAATAGAGTTCAGTTTAAAATTAAAGAAACACGAACTATAAAAATTCATTCCCAAACCAGTAAATGTATTTTTTCTATACACACCTGTGTAAAAACCTGAGTCACCTCTGGAAATAATAAGATCAAGGAAGGGGAGTTTGTTAGGTTTGAAATTAGGCAAACAAAAATCTAAACCCAAGGACAGCCTAATTTCAAACCTAACTACCAACAGTTCTTTTTACCAATTGAATCGCTCTTTCACCGTATTAAGACTTTGCCTCTCGACACCGATTTGAGTATGCTGCAGTCCCAGATTTCGTCCTTGGCACATCGCGCATTTAACAATTTAAAGGCGAGGTGGACTCCCTTTTTCAACAAGGACGACTTCAATATTTTAAAGAACCTGGCGAAAGAGGAGGACATTATATTAATAAAACCTGATAAAGGTTCTGGTCTTGTCATTTTAGACAAAAATGAATACGTAAATAAAATGGAGGATATTTTGAATGATCGAACAAAATTCATAAAAGAATAGGCGTACCTGACTATTATAATATTTTCAGAGCAGAGGATAAAATCAACAGATTTTTAAGAACACTCAAACAAAATAACGTTGTTAATGATAATACTTACCAAGACTTGTTTTCCACTGGTTCATCATATAGGGTTTTATATGGTTTCCCCAAGATCACAAAGAAGGAGTCCCTTTACGCCCAATCCTCTCCTCACAGAATACGCCACATTATAAATTAGCCAAATTTCTTGTTCCCTTGTTAGAACCCTTAACAAAAAACAATCTTTTGATAATCAATTCCACTAAGTTTAAAGAGGACATTCTCAGGCAAGACT
>NC_089765.1:49020305-49027805 GCF_040412425.1 Macrobrachium rosenbergii
ATCGGGATCGTGAAGACATTATCTTTGAGTGTGGCGAGCTCTTAGAATTGGCAGAATAAGGTACAGTCCAGACTCTTCGTTTTCTATGTGAAGTGTGAGCTTATGTTTTTTTACCATATTTCAAGACATTTTTGGTTTTGTGTGGGAAGTGGATATAGCATTTTGCCATTTCAATATTCTATTTTATTGTGTTCTATATTTTACCAGTATGCTATTTACTCATGCATTTTAGACTTTTCATTATTATGTTTTTGAACTTATATATTTTTGGGAGTATTATCTGTGTTCATTTTTTCGACAGATGTCATGGGTGTGATTGTAGTGAAGACTTTGTGGGCAAAACATGATGATAACATGTTGGTGTGATCATAGAGAAAGATAGTCGCAAACCTTTGCTATGTCTAGTATTTTATGTGGGAGACTTGAGACCAGACCTTACATAGTCTATAATGGAATATGTGAGAATTGTTGAGTTTGCAGGCTATTAGCCTTAATCAGATTTTTAGTTGAACTGAGACTAAATCTTGAGTTAGATGTTTTCTTAGTTGACAATTTCATTTATGATGCATTTTAATTTTTGCTTTGTTTATTCATTGCTTGTTGGGTTGCTTTAAATAATAAATCTATTTTTGGTAGGAAAGATTGAGTTTTCCTCATAGGACCCATTTCATTTCTTTAATGTGGAATGAGAAAGAAATCCTTGTGAGAATGAGTGAGGTCGGTGAGAGAGAGAGAGAGAGAGAGAGAGAGAGAGAGAGAGAGAGAGAGAGAGAGGGGGAAAAAGTGCTAGTGAGATCAGGGTCAAACCTTTTTACGTCTTTTTCCTGAAGTTAGATCGCTAAGATCACGCTACGTACACTTCCAAAAAAGTGTTGATCTGTTTCCTGTAACATACATATATATATATATATATATATATATATATATATATATATATATATATATATATATATATGTATGTGTGTGTGTATATATGTATATATGTGTGTGTGTGTGTGTGTGTGTGTGTGTGTGTGTTTATACAATATATATGTATGTGTGTGTGTTACACAGAGAGCATTCATAAGACTATTCATCAAAACTATGCATAAAAAGCATAAAGACTCAGGAACTTGTACAGGGTAACTCAAAGAGAGAGAGAGAGAGGCAGGGGTGGGGGGGGAGTGTTATTGTTGATCAAGGGAAAAAAAGCCAAAACAAAAGCCTAATGGCTTTTCCAACGGATTTTTCGTTGCCGATCGGTAACAAGCAAAGTCATCACTTCAGAGAACAAGGCGAAGACAATAAAGGTGATAAGTTAACAAATCGTTTCCAACGCTGCTCAGGTGTGGGATAAATAAAGAAGACTGTGAATAAAGAAAAATGGCGAGGTGAACAACGAAAGATATTCCGTATACGGCCAAGGAGTTATAAAACGTGAGTTTCAATACCATAAGCAAAAGTGGTCAGGAATCTTCACATATTACAGCTGAAGGATATCCCTCTGTATCTGAATATGCATATTACATAAAAAGTGAACATAAATATTTTCGTTTACATGTATACAACCAAAGCAACTTTTAAATGTGAGTTCTTTGTTTAATCAAACCTTATTCCATGAATAAAGGTAATGTAAAATGTACTAAACATTACATTCAAGCAACCGCAAAGAATAAGTTTCGAGAATAAGTCTGTGTAACAATTTCTCCATTATAAAGATACTCCGTATTAAACTTGTAAACCAAAATATTAATTTTTCAAAAGAAAGCAGGCTTTACATTCAAGTTTGTTCCATGGTAAAATAAAAATAAAACATAAAGAAATAAAAGATGGAAAAAAAGCCAAGTCCCTTCCTCTCAAAAAGCAGCCTCTGATTCTGACACGAGAATGCATTAGCCTTTTTTAATGTTAAATGTGAGGCAGATTTATGGCGAAGAAATCTAAATCATTTCGAAGGGAGACGACTTGAAAGAGAAGATTCAAAGACAGGTGTTATCGGCGAGCGGGAATAATGTCACAACAGAAATGCTGAAAGAGAGACAAATATGAACGGAGCAACTAATGTGAGAATGATTTTTAAGATGAATATATGAAGTCAGAAAATAAAGAAACGACTAAACTCACATTAAAGAATGTAGATATCAAAGGTGCAATATTTAAAGAGAAACAATAAATGAATAATACAAAAATTTGGTTTGGTTACATGTGTCCAGAATAAAAAAAATATACTTTTCTTTCTAGAGATTTTCAGTGTTAGAAAACATTGGAGATTTAAATAACAAAAACGAATCAGGAGTAAAAAGAACTAAACGTATATGAAAATAAGAAAATGTTTCCAAGGATAATGATATTTAATCTGATGTATATTTTAGAATAACAATGATACATTCCAGAATTTTAGAAACATTCAAATGCTGGTCCTAAAAATCAAAGAAAAATATAATAAAAAAAATCCATGAAAACGTCAAAAGAACAAAAAGATAGAAAGATGGTAAAGAAAAATGAAATATCTAGCATAAAAAAAAAACAATAACATTCATACATACTTGAATAAAAGAGTGAATAGAGCAGGCATAAAACAAACAAAACTAATGTAAAGAGTATACGCACCAGAAAAAATTGATAATTTTCATGTATCAAATAGAAGCAAGGATACACTTAATAAATAAAATATCTATACATTCTCCGTCCACCTGTTAGTCTGTCTGTCTCTCAGTGATGGAAATTATTTCCCGAGTTCTGTTTATGAAGAAAAGTAACCTTATTCTTTACCATAAAGTATTTTGCTTCTCAAGAATATATATAAAAATATACGGTAAGAGAATCTGTCAGGGGAGACTATTTTGGAGGGTAATATTCTCTTGTTTTCGTGGGATTTTCTCTTCTACTGTTCGTCTTTTTATTTAAAGGTAAATATTGTTGTGATTTTTAATAAATATTTTTGTGGTTTCCGCGTTACGTACTGTAGTGTTTTGAACATTACTAAATGAATTGAAATACGTGTGATGGTTGAATAGGAATATCCATGGAAAAACGTGCAATTACAGCTGCGTGTATAACGGTAAAAATTGTATGTGCGTATGTATGTATGCATGTATGTATGTATGTAATACATCACAAACTGTAGGGCTTACCTCTTTATTTCAAGATCAGTATTCCATAAATGCTAGATGTAAATATATCTTTACAAAATAAGCCAGAATAATGTTGAAATGTGGTTGTTTTGTTTAATCAAAAATTTATTTCATGAAAAAAAGTTAAGGTAAAACTGAATAAATATCACAATTAAAGCATCTATAAAGAATAACTTTAAAGAATAACTATATACCATAATTTCTACAGCATAAAGATATTCCGTATTAAACTTGTAAACCAAAATATTAATTTTTCAGAAGAATTCAGGCCTTACATTCAATTTTGCTCATTAGTAAAATAAAAATTAAAAAACCATAAAAAAAAAAATAAAAAAAAAGCCACGTCCCTTCCTCTCAAAAGGCAGCCTCAGATTCTGACACGGGAATGCATTAGTCTTTTTTAATGTTAAATGTGAGGCAGATTTATGGCGAGGAAATCTAAATGATTTCGAAGGGAGACGACTTGAAAGAGGAGAAGATTCAAAGACAGGTGTTACTGGCGAGTGGGAATAATGGCACAATAGAAATAATGAAAGATGGTCAAATGAAAAAAAAAGTGTAACTAATATCTGAATGATTTTTTTGAACGAATATGCGTAGTTGGAGGAAAAACAAATGACAAAATTCATTGGGGACAGTAAATAAAAAAAAGCTGGAATATTTTACAACAAAGAAAAATGAACTATTTCAAGACAAGGGAAAACAAACGTTAAACGAATAATAAAAATAACTTTTTGAAAGGTTACATATAAGAATCAAACAATAGCAATTTCAGTGCTACAGAGGAATGTATAAAAAAATCTTCTAAGAGTAATAGTATATAATCTGGTGTATATTTTCCAACGACAATGATACATTCCAGAATGTCATAAATATTAATATGATAGGTTTGCTAATCAAAGAAAATAAACTAACAAATATATGACAACATGCAAATATAAAATGATACATAGAGAGTGCAGAAAAAATAATATCTGACATACAAGAAAGAAAGGTAGTAACTGATACATATTTGAATAAATGAGTGAACAGAGCACTCATAAAAAAAATTAACATTATAAAAAAATAAACGTATGGAAAATAAATAAATAATTCGCATATTTCAATAAAAAGCAATAAAGAACTTGTGTAATAAAATGCTTATATATTTCTGTGTAACCGTCTGTCTCAGTCATGTTAATAATTTTCCGAGTTTCTTAACACATGGTATTCAACGAGACAGAGCCAAAATTTTGTTTTGCCTCGCAAGAATTTAATAAATAAAAATAAACGATAAGAGAAAAAGGTATGTAGGACTATTTTGGAGGATAATATTCTCCTCTGTTCGTGGGTCCTTGAATTCTCATGTTTATCTTTTTATCTAAAGGTATATATTACTGCAGCGTTTGATAAATATTATTGTGGCTTTCGTGTTACTTACTGTGGTGTTTTGAACATTGCTACACAAAATGAAATACATGGTTGAATAAGTATATACATGGATAAAGATGTGTAATTACAATTGCATGGATAGTGGTAAAAGTTGCATGTATGTATATATGTATGTATTTATGTATGAATGTAGGCAATACATTACAAACTGTAGGGACTACCTCTTTATTTAAAGATCTATATTCCATAAGCAGTGTATGTAAATAGCTTTGTTTACACGGATAAGCCCAGAATAATATTCAAAAGTGGGTGTTTTGGTAATGGAAAATCTATTCCAAGAACAAAGATAACTTCAAATGTAATAAAATCAAAATTATAGCATCTGTAAGGGATAAGTTTCAAGAATAAGTATATACTTGAATTTCTTCAACAAAAAGATGCTGCACATTAAAATTATAAAGCAAAATATTAATCTAAAAAAAATAGAATGCAGGCTTCATATTCATTTCTGCTCTTGGGTAAAAAAAAAAAAAAAAAAAAAAAAAAAAACCACGTCCCTTCCTCTCAGATAGCAGCCTCTGATTCTGACACGAAAATGCATTAAGCTTTTTTAATATTCAAATGTGCGGCAGAATTATCGCGAGAAATTTTAAATGATTTAAAAGTAGGCGATTTAAAATCGGGAAGATTTAAAAACAAGTGTTACCTGCCTGCGTGAATAATATGGAATAAAAATGCCGAAAGAGAGATAAATAAAAAAAAAACCGTAAACGATTATCAAAATGATTCTTAAGACGAATATGTATAGTTAGAGGAAAAACAAAGTAAGTTACAAAGACAGAAGAGAAAAAAAACTATAAGCATATAATAAAAATATATTTTTTTAAAGGTTACATACAATACAATCAAATGCTAGAAAAGATAAATGATTTAAAAGTAGACACAAATGAGCAAAAAAGGGATCATAACTGTAAAATAATCCTTACAAATGTTACATTTATTAGCGATAAAAAATAAAAAGTTAGATGTGGAAGAATGTATAAAAATTATTCAGTATTATGTATTTTGTGGTATATTTAAAATGACGACGATATATTCCAGAATTTATGAAATATGAAAATGCTGGTCCTAAAATTCCCAGAAAATATGATGAAAAATATCTGTGAAAACGTAAACATAATAAAATGATAGAAAGAGGATAAAGAAAAACTGAATAGCCAGCATACGAAAATAGCCAATAAAATTCATTCATACCTGAATATAAGAGTGAACAGAGCACACATAAAACAAACAAAACTAATATAAACAGTTTATACATAAGAAAATATAATACGTATATATTCCCGTCTATTTATCAGCCTGTCCCTGTTTGCCTGTCTCAGTAAGTGAAATCATTTTCCTAGTTCTTTTTGCGAATAAAGTCATTTCGATCCCTTACCACAAAGTATTCAACGAGACGGAGCTAGAACATTGTTTTACTTCTCAAGAAAATATATATAAAAAAAAATGTGCGATGAGAGAATCTCTTGCTGTTGTGGGTTCTTGGATTCTAATATTTGTCTTTTCATCTGAAAATAAATATTGTCGTTTTCGTATTACTTATTGTAGAGTTTTGAACGTTGCTTCGCAAACTTAAATTAGTTTGTTTAGATAAATATATCAAAGGATAAAGATGTGCACTTACATCTGCATGGTTGATGGTAAAACCTGGATGCGATACATTACAAACTCTAGGGATTACGCCCTTATTTAAATATCTATATTCCATATATCCTGTATGTAAATATTTCTGTTTACACGAATAAACCCAGACTAATGTTCAGTTGTGGTTGCTTTGTTAATGAAAATGATTTATTCCATAAACAAAGGTAATGTAAAATATATTAAATAATATAATTATAAATTCTACTAAGAATATAGTTAAAATAATAATTATATACCAGAATTCTCCTAAAATAAAGATCCTACGTATTATATTTATAAACCAAAATACTTATTTTTAAGAAAAGGAATGCAGGCTTCATTTTCATTTGTGCTCTTGGGTAAAATATATAAAAAAAGCATAACAAAAGATAACGAATAAAAAAAACCATGTCCTTTCCTCTCATAAGGCAGCCTTTGATTCTGACACGCGAGTGCATTAGCTTTTTTTAAATACTGAAATGTGCGACAAAATTATCGCGAGAAATTTAAAATTATTTCGAAAAGAGGCGATTGAAAAGGGGAGGGGTTTTCAAGACAGGTGTTACCGGCGAGTGTGAATAATATCACAATAGAAATTTTGAAAGACATAACAAATAAGTTCGTAAATGACGTGAAAAAGATTTTTAGGGCGATTATGTCTAGTCAGAGGTAAAAGAAAGTATATTACAAAGGTGGACTATTTATGACAGAATAAAAAGACTACATAAGCCAATAATACTTTATTTTTTGGAAAGGTTACGTATAATAGGATCTAAAAAATGCAAAAATTCATTAAAGAATTAAAATTCTAAAAAAGAGGAGGAAAGATCTAAACTGGAGAAAATACGAGAAGAGGGATCATGACTGGGAAATAATAATCCATATAATAGTTATATCTCAAAAGTGAAGAAAGAAATGAAACAAGCTATGCGTGACAGAATTAATAGAAATGATTCTGTGAATAATCATATGTAATTCGTTGTCAATTTTAGAGTGACAATGATAAACTGCAAATTTTATGAAACATTAAAATGCCGGCTGTAAAAATCCTTGAAAAGTATGATGAAACAATATGTGTAAATGTAAACCTAACAAAGTGATACGAAGAGAGTAAAGTAAAACGCAACAGCCAACGTAGGAAAAAAATGTAATAAAATTTATGCACATACGAATAAAGAGCGATTAGACTACGCATAAGAGAAACAAAGCTACTATATCATCAACAGTTAAACCTATGCGGTAAACATGAATATTTCGCATGATTCAACAGAAGCCAAAACAAACGTAAGTTGTATATGTTAGTCTGTTTGTTATTTGGTCTCATTTTCTGTGT
>NC_089765.1:49035305-49037805 GCF_040412425.1 Macrobrachium rosenbergii
TTCCATCCAAGAGTTATCTGAATCAAACCTGACTAAGGCACAGTGGACTGCTTTAGCAGTGGCATGTGTGGGAAATGTGTCTATTGGTATGATTAAGGCACAAATCAGATGTATTGCAATCCAGGCATTGATGGACTCTGATAAAACAGATGAAGAGTTAGAAGAGGCACAAGAATTGTTGTATGCAGCTGAGGAAAAATTTATAAATAAGGAAGAGCAAAAGGAAGAGGAAAGTGATGCAGAAGCAGGGGTTAGATGCATAGAAGCAGAAGAAAATTTGATTAAGCTGAAGATGCAGACTCAAAGAGAGAAAATGCAGGCAGAAAGAGAAAGAGAAGACAGAAAGAAAAGAGAAAGAAAAGAAAGAGAAGAAGAAAAAGCAGCAGAAGAGGAAATAGAAAGAGCAAGATATGAAAGGGAGATAGAGTTAATAAAAGCTCGCTCCAAGTTACCTGTAACACCGTCTAACCCTACCCAAGGTAATTCAGACCTTGTATTTGATGTAGTAAAAGTGCAGAAGTTAATTCCTAAGTTTACAGTAGAAGCTCCAGATGAGTTTTTTTATCACTTTGAAAAAGTGGCTTCAGGTATGGGATGGCCAGAAGATAAATGGTCAGTTTTGTTATAGAGTGTTCTTACTGGTAAAGGAAGAAGTACCTATTTAGCCTTATCAGCTGATCAGTGTAAAGAGCACAAGGTACTCAAACATAAAGATGCTACAACATAACTGTCTCAAAATTACAATGAAAGATTCAGATCCTTGAGAAAGGATGACAAGATGACTTTCTTGGATTATGCCTACAAACGTGCTGGAAGATGTTTCAAACGATGGTTGAGGCTGCTTTTTGAATCTATGGACGAACTACAGGAGTTAGTAGTCCTAGAGCAATATCTTAGAGGAATTCCTGAACACATAAGAGCCTGTTTAAGAGAGAGAAAGGTTAAGAAACTTGACAAAGCTGCTACATTGAGTGAAGATTATAACATAATTTGTAGCAAAAGAAATTATAATGTCAAGTACCAGAACTAACAACACACAGGTTTTAGGTCTCATCCAAATTTCAGGAACATTTCAAATGGGAATCCTTCTAATGGCTATGCCGATACAAAACCATGTAATACCCTCAGCAATTGAATGTTAAATCCTTATCATCCAGTTTCTCAAGACAGATACAGAAGACTAATGTTGTCTGCTACAAATGTGGAAGAGTAGGACACTACAGTCAAGATTTTTATCTGACACAACAGCAGACCAAGCCAGTTGGTCAAGTGGTTAAAGGTAACCAAGTGAAGTAAACTATGAAGAGCAGTGTGGGGAAGAATGAGGCAGTTGGGAAGACTGTGACTAAAGAAGCTGAGTGTTTAGCAACCAGTGGAAATGCAACCCCAAGCAGTGAGTGGCTGAGCAGCTTGGAGGCTTTTAAGCCATATATCTATGAAGGTACTCTGACTATGCAAGGAATCAGGTACCAGTCAGGTATTACATGATACAGGAGTAACCATAGTGTGGTAGCTCGTGGTGCTCAGCCACAGTTGGAAGCAAGAATCTCAAACTTTCAGTTATTTTGTAAATAATTAATGCCATGTGAACTGGTGACAGGAACGTTGTTTTATGTATAAAGGATTCACTAGCTGTTGAAGGTGTGTATGTTTTACTGGGTAATGAAGTTAAAACGGTGTACCGTTTGCTCCTTGTCCTATAGTGACAGACAAACCGTTGGGGATTAGTCCTATGGTAGATTTAGAGAAGAAAAACCCCCACCTGTTTCCAAGCTGTGTAACTACCAGGAGTATGAAGAAAACTACGTCTTCAAATGAAGAAACTGAGGGTTTACCTGTACCAGAAGGATCAAGTGAAGGATCTTTGAGCTTAGAAGAGCTGTTCCAGGAAAGTGAAATTTCCTCTAGTGTTAGTAATGAAGAGATTTCCCAAGAAGAAGAGGATCCTGTTGTTCTTGAAGAGACTCAGAGCAGTCAGGGTGTTTCTGAAGATAGTAGTGAAACTACAACAGCAAAGTTAACAGATTTTGAGAGTTCAGCCCTTGAAGTTGGTCAAGTGACTATAGAAAAACTAATGGAACTGCAAAAGAAGGATACAATGTTACCTGATTTGTTCTTCAGAGTTATTGATCAAAAAGAGATACAACAAACTCCTACTTGTTATTATCTGAAGGCAGGATTGCTAATGATGAAGCATAGACCTGCAGATATAACAGGAAATGGTGAATGGGGAGAATATCATCAAATTTTGATTCCATATCTATTGAGGAAGCAAGTGGTAGCAGTAGTGCACGAGTCTGGACATATGGGAATCAGGAAGAATGTGGAGAAGAGTATGAAGTGTTTTTTCTGGCCTGGAATTCACAAGGATGTTAGCATTTTTTGCAGAGAGTGTCACACATGCCAGATAGCTGAAAACCCCAATGAAACCATTCAGAAAGCCCCCATACAACCCATAGAAGTTAGAGGAGAACCCTTTAGCAAGGAGATTATAGATGTG
>NC_089765.1:49042805-49057805 GCF_040412425.1 Macrobrachium rosenbergii
TTTTTTCACCTCATTTAATACAGTTCTCTATCGGTACCATTAGTTGCATGAAACAAATCAAGACGGTCCTCAATTTCTTGCCATGTTCGCTGTAGCATAGCCTTATCAGTGGTGGCAATGGCATAATTGATCTTTTGCTTGAGATCAGTGATGTCCCATATTTTTGTTCAATACAAGATATCTTGAACGTAACCCCATAAAAACAAGTCCGGGGGAGTGATATCTGGTGAATGAGGTGGTCAGGGAATTGGGCCATCCCTTGCAATCCGCCAGTCTGGAAAATGTTTGATTTAGGAACTCATGCACATGCAGTCCCCAGTGTGGTGGTGCACCATCTTGGTGGAAAATGATGGTTGGTTGAAGGTCATCTAGTTGTGGTGCCATATATTCAGTCAAAAGGTCAAGGCAAACATCTGCAGTAATCGCTGTCTCGAAGAAAAATGGACCAATGATTCGATTGCACATGATCCCATACCACACATTCACCTTTGAACTATCTCATTGAAGTTCCTTAGTCACATGGGGATGTTCTGATCACCAGATTCTCACATTATGTGTTCAGTTTCTTTGAAACATGAATGGTTGCCCCATCATTAAAACAAACTTTGTTGAGGAACGTTTCATGCTCAGAAAGTCGTTCCAGCATGTTAAATGCAAACTTTTCGTCTTGGTTTATCATTTGGCTCGAGTGCCTGTATGAGTTGTACTTTGTAACCATACAATCGCAAGTTCTTGTGTAGGACTTTGTGCACTGATGAACGTGGTAGCTGTAAGTGTCTGGCAGCAGTACGGATGGATTTTGTAGGAGAACCATCAAAGGCTTGTCTTACTCGATCGATGCTTTCCTCAGATGTTCTTGGTCGTCCACTCCTCCCTTTATCAACACTCTCCCTGTCTCCATAAATTTCTCGTGCCATGCACGAAGTGACGGACGTGATGGTGGATCTCTTCCATACATAGTTCTGTATTTTCGCTGAGTCTGCATATCCGATTTTGTTTCAATAAGCCATGACACACATATTACCTTTTCTTGAGGAGTAGCCAGTTTTTAGGGGTTCATTTAACAGTACTTCTTTCATCAACATGGTACCTAAAATACACAAATGTAATGTGATTAAAAACTTTGATAACTGCCGAGTACATAGAACAAATCTGATTACGATATCTCATCAATGGCTTTTGTAATATATATGTTTTAAATTGTAAAGAGATTTTATGGACACCCTGCATATTATTAAGTTATTTATCATTGATTTCGAAGGCTCAGTTACATTCTTATAATCATTTACTCTATAACTATTACTATACTGCCTTTTAAAGACCCACATCAAAAATCTTTATCTCCGTTTTTGCTGCCTTTTTGCGCTTTTTAAGTCTTCAGTGCGACAGCTTTAGATATCTAATGACGTTTTTAATTATATTTCCCTCCGATCCATTGTTTTAAATTATTTCGGGTAACTTCGAATGGGTTGGGCGCGTTAGTCAAATGCCATTTAGATTGAAGTTGTTCACTGATAGTTACCGGTCCTGTTGTTCCTGTCTCTTGGTTTTCATCTAGAAATGATTGATTCTTAGTGTGCGTACACACAATAGTAAAACATTTCATAAACACACGTCGGACACTTATCGTAAAAATATCACGGACAGGTTGAAAATAAGTCAACGTCACGCGAAGTTGGACGCGATGATTGTGAAGAAGAAAATTCAAGAGAACCAACATGCTGAATTAAACAAAAACAAAAGTGAAACGAGAGAGAGAGAGAGAGAGAGAGAGAGAGAGAGAGAGAGAGAGAGAGAGCATATTCCACCTGGGAAGATCGAGAGATAATAATTCAGCAACTCCATATATATTGGCAGCTTCTCTTAATATACATGGAATTGATGATGATGATAATGATGTTGAAAATGGAGGAAATTCAAAAGAATCAACCAGTTGAATTAACTAAAACGAAAAACGAAATAAGAGAGAGAGAGAGAGAGAGAGAGAGAGAGAGAGAGAGAGAGAGAGAGAGATTCCCCTGCTGGGAACACCCTGAAGATACAAATTCAATCACTCAAACTCTGTTGAGAGCTTCATTTAATACACATGGGGCTTATGAAACCTGACGAACGATGTGCATCAAAATCTTTACCTGGAATTAGAAGTGCTTCTTGTCACTAGAGAGCTAAAAAAAAAAAAAAAAAAAATAAGTAGATAAAGACGAATAAAAAATAAAATAACCAATGAAAAGTAAAATTCCGGTTCACTCTCTCATAATTAATTCAAGAACCCTGTCGCTGCTCGGGGAATTTCTCAGGTGTTACGTTTATAAACGCCAAGGTGGCCTTTCTGCCCAAAGAAATGGTACGAGGAACGGGGGTTAGTGTCTGGTGGACATGGGGATACTCCTACCCATGCAAAGGGAAGGGGCGAGAGAGAGAGAGAGAGAGAGAGAGAGAGAGAGAGAGAGAGAGAGAGAGAGAGATCAGTGAATGAACACCACGTGTAACAGATGTCATTAGAAATGCAGCTTATGTGAGAAAATCTTCTCGTTACCTGAGGACTACTTCCACTTTTTTTTTTTTTTTTTTTTTTGCTCTCTGGGGCCACCTGGAAGGTAGTGGTTTGTACTACAGGCTAGCGTTATGCAAAAGCATGATAATGAAATGTTTTTAATATAATGCATCACTTTCTTATTTTCAAATGGGAACGATCTGGGACGGAATACTAGGAGGATACTATAGATTCGCCTCTTATAATGGGACAGGTTTCAAGAACTGGGGAAAATAGATGAAATAGGATGGGTGGACCAGGTGTTTGTTATGAAACAATTAATAGATAAGTTTTAAAGTAAAGGGAAAAAGATGAATGTGAACAGGCAATGTGAAGGGTATTCAGATATATATGGTATAGATAAAATGGTTGAAGGTAAGGAAAGGATTGATAACATGGTTGAAGGTAATAAAGGGATTGTATGACAGACGAAAAGCTATTGTCAAGGCTTCTTAGGCGAGTTGGCAACTAGTTTATTGTAACACATAAGGATGTATCATTCCTCCATAGCATTATCTCTACATGAATGGAGTGGGGTGGGAAGTCAAGAGACAAGAAGTAGGAATTTGTGTGATAAATTATACCGGTCGTGGATGGAGTGTGGAATGGCTGCTGTTTGTGCATGGTACAGAACTGGATGGGGGTAGTAAAAAAAAGAAAGAGTTTGTGAAAATGTTTGCAAAAGGAGGATGCTAGAGAAAGCAAGAGCAAAATTAAGGTTAAAAGGGTAAACGGAAGCCAGAAAAACCCGAGAAACGAATGTTACCAGTGATGGTGAAAGACGGGAATCTGTAGATTCGTGTAATATTTGGGAGTAAATACTATGGAAGCTAGTAGGATGACTGAATAGGTGAGTCACAGAAAAGGTGAGTTAATAGTCTGTGGACTTTGTCCATAAAGGTTGTCAGCTGAAGATTTAAAGAAAAAACGAAAGAAAAGACGGGGAGAAAACTTGCAATTGCTATGTAAGCCCAGGTTCGAATGAATGAAACTCTTATTGAATCAATTCTTGTCTATGGAAAGAGTGGATATTGAAAGCAAATGAAAGAAAAATTGTGGAAGCTATAAAGATGAGCTAACTAATATGAGCCATAAGAACTGGCAAGGTAAGAATTTGGATATACGCAGAAGGATAAAACGGGTAGCAAAGTAGAAGGAGGGATTAGTGTCTCTTGAGATGGTTCGGTAAGTAGAATGAATGCAGAATGATCGCATGGTGCAAAAAGTGATGAATTAGGAGAGGTTGTGTAGATGGGGAGAGAGAGGTATTTAATGGGAAGGAAAAAAAGTTAAGTATACCTTAGTTTTACCAGACCACTGAGCTGATTAACAGCTCTCCTACGGCTGGCCCGAAGGATTAGACTTATTTTACGTGGCTAAGAATCAATTGGTTACTTAGCAACGGGACCTACAGTTTATTGTGGAATCCGAACCACATTATAGCGAGAAATGAATTTCTATCATCAGAAATAAATTCCTCTAACACTTCATCAGCTGGCCGAAGACTCGAACTCGGACCTAGCGAGTGCTAGTCCACAGCACAACTAAGTAACCAGAGTGCGTGCAAGATGGAGGTAAACAGTGCACTGTGTGTGTGTGTGTGCGTGTGTGAAGGAGGGGTTCGATGTGTTGAGGTGAAAAAAGCTGTTGATGTTGTGCAAGTTTTCTGCACAAAGCGTCATCCACAATTCAGCAATGAATGCTCAAATGTGGTAATGATCACTATCCTAATCTTTTTATTTCCATGGTAGAAGAAACTGCATTACACACACACACACATATTGTGTATATACACACACACACACACACACACACACACACACACACACACATATATATATATATATATATATATATATATATATATATATATATATATATATATATATATATATATATATATATATATATGTGTGTGTGTGTTGTGTGTGTGTGTATATATATATATATATATTTTCAATATATATATATGTATTATATATGAAAAGCTCATACGTCACAGATATTTTATGAAGTACAATGCACAATAGACTTTTCATTAATAAGGCATTGTGAAGAACCATGAGAGGATGCTTAGCTGGTGTCTGGCGCTCATCCTGATTAGGAAGTCTGTGTAGCCTATGTGTCAGGTGTGTCAGATATCCTTGAGAAGTGAGAACATCCCTGCCTAGCGACAAGGCTTTGTGAGTTTGTTCTCAGAAATGTCTGGGTTCCAGATAATTCGTTCATATGTGTGTTTTTTTTGGGTGGAGCCCCAGAGGGCGAAGGGACTAGTTATCAAACAAATTATCATTCGAAGATCAACACCAAATATTAACAGAAGCCTTCAGTGAAGGCTCTGTGGTTCGAGATCTGTCGATTAAGATGTGAACGTTGCAGTTTAGAGGTAGGAAACATTTTAGATTTCCCAAACTGTAGATTGTTCTTTTCATTTAACATATATCTCACTTGTATCTGACCATTTTCTACATTGTGTGTACTTTATAAGTAACATGGGAGGAATTCCCATATCTTTATTTTTATGCATTTGTTTAACAAGGGTACTATTTGGCTTCTTCAGATGTTTCACTGAGGAAGAGGTTCAGATGTACTCATTGGGAATATACCTGACTTTGACTTATTTTGACCTGTTTGTGGGGAAACTATTTAGAGAGAATAATTAGTTGAATATGGTGGACCTTAATATGTTTGATCATTTGGTGAAAATTAGTATTCCATTTTATTTCATCTCTTGTTTCTTGCAATCCAGTTATGTTAGATTATTGTCAAATAAATAATTTTAGGTAATATTTGTTTCGCTGTAGACCTGAGAGAGAGAGAGAGAGAGAGAGAGAGAGAGAGAGAGAGAGAGAGAGAGAGAGAGAGCGTGTGTACGTACGAATGTACGAAGCCAATAGACACTTTGATGCGGTCACTATCAAGCTACCAATAGACTGTTAGAAAAGGTAAGCAATGGGTAACAGATTTTTGGTGGCAGCAGTGGGATTCGAACCCACACCCCTGAAGAGACATAATTTTCTGATGAAGCAGATAGTATATTTGGGTCATGCCATTTCCAAAGAGGGGGTTAGAGTGAATGATGATAAAGTTAGGGCAATTGTAGATTTTCCTACTCCCAAGAATAAGAAACAGATTCGTTTTTTCTTAGGCACAGCTAGATTTTTGTAGGTTCGTGAAGGGGTTTTCTACTTTGACAGGTATCCTGAGGGACGATGTTCAGTTTGTATGGGGTGATGGACAGCAGTCAACTTTTCAGAATATAAAGGATGCTTTAGTTTATCCTGCAGTATTGAAATTTCCTGATTTTGAGCTTCCTTTCACTTTGGTGACAGATGCCAATCAAGATGGCATAAGGGTCTGCCTTATGCAGAAGTTCAATGGAAGACTCCATCTGATTGCATTTTACAGTAGGAAGTTTAAGACATGGGGTAGTATTGAACGGCTATGGTTGGTAGTGGACAAGGAGGCCTTTGCCATAGTGTCTAGTTTGGTTCATTTTAAGATGTTATTCATGGGCAATCAAGTAGAGGTTCTTACAGACCATAAGTCATTGCTGGATCTTTCCAATAAGCCAGATCTTTCCCCTAAAAGAACTAGGTGGTATTTGACAATCAGGGATTTTGATGCCAAGCTTAGGTATATAAAGGGTAGACATAATGTTGTAGCAGACGCCCTTAGCAGAAGTTTTTCTGATTCGGATGGTTCTCATGTATGTTATGTATCTGGAGATAGCATAGACTGGGATATTAGTCTAGTAGAACCTAAACAGGATGAGGATGAGATTTTGGCAGACACAAAAGCGCTTCTTAGAGGGGAATTAGTTAGGAAGGGTTATAAGTTGCCTTTTGAGACTCTTGAATTAGAGGGTAATTTGTTAGTTAGAAAGATTAGATACAGACTGAGAAATAGTGAGGATAAGGGTGATACGACGCAAATAGTTGTCTCTAGGAGTTTAGTGCCTATGGTTCTGGATATTGTTCATTGTAGGTCTGGCAGTCTGCATTTGAGTATTGAGAAAACGTATCAAAATATATGGGGACAATTCTTTTGGAAGAATATGCTCGCATCAGTGGAAGACTTTGTGAGAGGTTGTTCGGTTTGTAATGCGTGTAAGCCATCGAGGGTCGTTTCTTGTAAATTGAGTTCGTTTCCTATTCCCAGTAGACTGTTTTCTAGGGTCCATATGGACATACCTTCCAATTTCTGTGAATCTAGTTACGGCTACAGGCACCTGTTTGGTGGCTGTGGATGAATTAATTAGGTTTGTAGAGATTTTTCCTTTGAAGCCTAAAACAGCGGAGGAGGTGGCAGTTGCATTCTTTAATGGATATATTTGTCATTATGGGGTTCCTGAGGTGCTGATTACAGACAATGGGAGAGAATATGTGAACAAGACGTTAGAGTGTCTTGCGGATGTAATGGGCATTTGGAAGGTCACTATTATTCCCTATAGACCAGAAGCTAATGGTCTATATGAACGGGCAAACAGGAAGGTAATTGAGGCTCTCAGAATTACTGTACGGGGCAATGATGTAAATTGGGATCAATATATTCCACAGTCAGTGATATCATTGGAAAGTCTCCTGCTGAAGCGCTATTTGGCTACTCAGTGTGGGGCACATTCAATTTACTACATATTCCATCGGGTGATGATACAGTTAAATCACTGATCTCTACTGCTAAGGATAGATATGCCCCTCTTGCTAAGAATCTTAAGTTGAAAACTCAAGATATGGCTGACAGGAGCAATTCAAAGCCAGATAGAGTTAAAGATGTTGTGGGGATAGGGTTTTGTGAAAATAAATGTTAGGAATCAGTTGAATTATAAAATAGATCCTAAATTTGAGGGTCCTTTTCAAGTCGTAGAAGTAAAGAAGAGGAATAGATTTGTTGTTCAAGATGAAAATACAGTAATGTCTCGGTTGACACATATATCTAAAATTAAAAAGACAGGTTAATGGGAATCTTGTGAGTTAATTCCTGTGATGTACTGTTATTTCTGATAATTTTTTCTCTCCCTTTTGTTTTTTTAATGGTTTTAAAGGTGTGTGATTTGTAGTTTTTTTTTTTTTTTTACTGGGGAGGACGTCTGTCCATAGAGTTATAAAAATCTTTAATAGTCCGAGCTCAGTTTTTTTGCTGTTTTTTTCTGCATAAGTGTAGCGGTTCAGAGTAGTTACTCTTTTTTTGTATGTTGCAATAATGTCTGAGAGGGAAAACTTAGTTAAACTAGGCGCAAAATACTGTAAAGTTTTAAAGATACATGGGTTTCTCTTCTTTGTTTGTTTGTTTTTTCCTCTTGTTATGGGATCTGGTAACTTATATGTTTCTTTCCTTTTTTTTTTTTTTTTTTTAATGCTGAAGTTTCATCTGCTCATGGAATTAGGGGTCGTGGCATGAATAAGATTAAGAAGACTTTAACATTGCTTAAAAATTTAGGCTCTTAGACTTCTCAGGTTTCTTCTAGAAGGAGTACGAGGGCTGTGCCATAGTTAATTGGAGCTGTTCTGGTCATGGGAACGCTTGCTAGTATGTCAATTGCTGATTTGGTGCAAATTGAACAGGTATCAGCAGAATTAGCTAGCCAAGGTAAAACTTTGATGACTTCACTAGATAGTAATGAGAAATTACGAGAGGGTTTTGAGACATGAAGGACGTCTTTAAATCGGTTATTGGTCACAGCCGATAGGATCGGGGGAGACTTAGATGTTACGATAGTTTGGTCTTCTTGCCAAACTACCTTGCTGAATATTGAGAAAGAAACAGAATCCGTATTATCGGAAATTCAAATACAGGTTAGGGAGTGGTTGCCACTTCTAAGGGGCGAATTTTTGGAGATATTTTACCTCACAGGTCTTTAGAATCGATTCTGATGAATGCAACATATTGGTATGGTTCACAGGTAATTTTTACTGGGGAGAATTTGTATCGTTATTATGGGATTTTAAAAGCAAGAGTGTCTGATAGGGGGTTGCTTGTGGAAATTCCAGTTAGTAACTTGAGATCATTTCATAGTTATATCATACGACCTTTCCCTAGTGGTTTTAATGGTTTGGTAATACTATGTGATAGTGAGGATACTATGTACCTTTTGGTTGACCAGTTTCAATCCTCAACTATTAATTATAAGTCAGGATGTGTTTTAGTTCATGATAGATATATTTGTGACAGTAGTATCGTTATGCTTGTAAACGTTGACTGGTTAGGAAGTGAGATGTTAGCACATAACCAGACTCCTTCTGACTGTGACTTTCAAACGTTCCAACATGAGTACAAGGTGGCCTCTACAAAGACTCTCAACGTGGTGTTCTGAAAAAAAAAAAAATGTCAGATGTCCATCCAGTGCCATAATTCATCTGATACATTCATTCTGCAAGGATCCCGCCTCTTTGATGAGGCGTGTAGGCTGGTCACTCCGAAGTTTTGAGTCCTGGGCAAGAATGTCTACAACTCCATTACTCGTACCTTCATGCAGCATCTTCATGGGGAACATCAAGTTGTTCTGGTGTTGCCTTTAAGTGGAGTGATGGCCATAATTCCACCATTTCATCCAACGGTAGAAGATGACCCTTTACCCATGCTGAATTATTACTTCCTCATCGCTACTTTATCAGTGATCAGGGCCTTTGTCGTCATACTCTCCATGAAGTGGGGTATTTCTTGAGTACAAAAACATTGTGTGAGTAAACCTTCACCTGAAGATCAGCTTGCCAGGGTTGTTGGCTGTCCATTTAGTGCACGAATCAGGCAATTAATTATTGCTATTTCTCTAGTGCTAGGGCAGCACTTCTTTGTGGTGGCCGAGCGTCTGAAATGGTCATAGGTCACACATATTTTATGAATTTCAATACACAGTGGACTCCTGATTAATAAGTGTGGTAAAGGCATTGTAAAGAACCTTGAGAGGATGCTTAGCTAGTGTCTGGCACTCATCCTGATTAGGAAAGCTGTGTATGTGATAGGTGTGTCAGACATTCTTGAGACGTTAGAATATCCCTACCTAGTGACAAGACTTTGAGAGTTTGTTCGCCGGAAATGTCCGGGTTCCAGATAATTCGTTCATATGTGTGTTTTTTTGGGCTGAGCCCCACGGTGTGAATGGATTAGTTATCAAAGAAATTGTCATTTTAAGATCAATACTGAATATTAACAGAAGCCTTCAGTGAAGGCTCTGTGGTTCGAGACCTGTCGATTAAGATTGTGAACATTGCTGTTTAGAGGTAGGAAACATTTTAGATTTCCCAAACTGTAGATTGTTCTTTTCATTTAACATATATCTCACTTGTATCTGACCATTTTCTACATTGTGTGTACTTTATGAGTAACATGGGAGGAATTCCCATATCTTTATTTTTATACATTTATTTAACAAGGGTTTTATTTGACTTCTTCAGATGTTTCGCTGAAGAAGAGGTTAAGATGTACTCATTGGGAATATACTGGGCTTTGACTTATTCTGACAAATTTGTGAGGAAATTGTTTAGAGAGAATAATTAGTTGAATATGGTGGATCTTAATATGTTTGATCATTTGGTGAACATTAGTATTCCATCATATTCCATCTCTTGTTTCTTGCAATCCAGTTATGTTAGATTAATGTCAAATAAATTATTTTGGGTGATGTTTGCTTCGCTGTAGATCTGAGAGAGAGGTATAGAGAATGCATGTGTGTATGTACGAATGTACGAAGCCAGTAGCCACTTGGATGCGGTCACTGTCAAGCTACCAATAGATGGGACTTCTTAATTGTTAGAAAAGGTGTATATATATATATATATATATATATATATATATATATATATATATATATATATATATATATATATATATATATATATATATATATATATATATATATATATATATATATATATATATATATATATATATATATATATATATATATATATATATATATATATATATATATATATATATATATATATATATATATATATATATATATATATATATATATATATATATATATATATATATATATATATATATATATATATATATATATATATATATATATATATATATATATATATATATATATATATATATATATATATATATATATATATATATATATATTCAAGCTACAAATGTCGCTTAATATCAAATTCACTCTACCTCAGGAATATCTCCGATGGAGAATTATCACCGAAGGGGAATTTATATGAGTGATAAATGAATTGGTACTCGTCGGGACACGAACCCTTGACACGGGCCTATTCAGCAACTCCAGTGGACGTTATCACTACGCCATCATTACCGAGTCTGCTGTACTGTTTTTTCCCGACGTGAGTGGGGAAATTGTACTTAGCCTCGGCAATGACCCACCTCCGCCATGATAGTTCGTGTCAAGGGTTCGTGTCCCGACGAGTACCAATTCATTTATCACATTTATCACTTATAATTTCCCTTCGGTGATAATTCTCCATCGAGATATTCTTGAGGTAGCGTGAATTTGATATTATATAAATTCTCCTTCAGGTGGGTGATAATTCTCCATCGTAGATATTCTTGAGGTACCAATTCATTTATAGCGTGAATTTGATATTAAGCGACATTTGTAGCTTCATGATTGTATATAAATCACGGTGTGATAAAAAAAATATTATATATATATATATATATATATATATATATATATATATATATATATATATATATATATATATATATATATATATATATATATATATATATATATATTGAGAGAGAGAGAGAGAGAGAGAGAGAGAGAGAGAGAGAGAGAGAGAGAGAGAGAGAGAGAGTCAGGCACAACAAATATCCCAAGGAACATTATTTATCAAAGTTTTGTGGTGTAGCCAAGGTACGAAAAAAAATACGAAAACGTTGAAAGTTTTTCATGTTTTTTTTACCGCTGCAACATCTATCTCGTGCAGCCGAGATATTAGAATCCGATATTGATGACCTGGTCTTATTAATGAATGCTCATATCTGCTTCTCCACAACGCAAGAAGAATTCAGTATTGGGTTGCAGTATCCTTTCTGCTTAATAGCAGACCATTTGGTTATTTTGTTTTTCCATTTTTTTATGATTTGGTAAATGTGATTGGTTTATTAGCATGAATGTAGCTAAATGCGATTAGTTTATCAGCAAGAACTAGGTTAACTGTTGTAAGTTTATTGGCACGGATTTGGTTGAATGTGATTAGTTTATTAGCATGAGTTTTGGTTAAATGTGATTAGTTTATCATCTAGAATTTGGTTAAATATGATTAGTTTATTAGCAAGAAGTTGGTTAAATGTATTTGGTTTATTATCAAGAATTTGCTTGTATGTAATTATTTTGATAACAGGAACTGTTAACATGTTCAGGAATTGTACCTCTAATTTTACTGAGTCGCAATCATAGAGGTCATCGATGCAAAATACGGTAAAGACAAAAAAAAAAAAAAAATGAAGAGAGCGAAAGGGATATATGATGTTATTCATCATACCTATGTTTAGACAAACGAAATGCGTATTCAAGTATATTTTTTACTGTGTGTAACAACAATAAGTATGAATACAAATGAAAGCACCTTGGCCGGACTCACCTACTACACCCTCGCTTATATTTAATGTTATTTTGACGGTATGCCTGTAATAGTATGACAGTAATAACTACAACAGCGGAATAATAATAATAATAATAATAATAATAATAATAATAATAATAATAATAATAATAATAATAATAATAATAATAATAATAATAATAATAATAATAATAATACATACATACATACATACATACAAAACCTTGTACTGTTAATGAAAGATATGATGGAAGAGAATTGGTCAAGATTTCGTCTTCCTTATAAATATTATCAGTAAACTAAACAACCCTGCGTCTTCAACAGTTTCCAATTGAATCTTTTTTACCCTTTTAACTGATTTGACTTCCATTAGTAAATTTTCATTCTTGCCTACTTGTCTTATTAAAAATCATTACTGTCATCGTTTTTGGTATATTTTTTTCCTTGATCATTAGTATATACAGAAGCAGTTGTAGCAATAATTTCGAAGTTAAAATTAAAAGTTTAATATTCCATATTTATTCGTTTCTAAGCATTTACGATTTTACTGTGTTATTCCAGAAGCATGTACCAATATATATATATATATATATATATATATATATATATATATATATATATATATATATATATATATATATATATATATATATATATATATATATATATATATATATATATATATATATATATATATATATATATATATATATATATATATATATATATATATATATATACATACACACACACACACACACACACACACACACACACACACATATATATATATATATATATATATATATATATATATATATATATATATATATATGTGTGTGTGTGTGTGTGTACTACAATCCACTGGTCACTTTTACCAGATGCATATGTAATATCCACAATGCCCTCTTAACTTCTCGAATTCTTCGCGCTTTTTGGATGTGCTTGTCACTCCAAAGCCGTAAGACCAAGCTCAAGAAACTGAAGAGACTTTGATGTCCGAGCGCGGGAAACGAACCCGCGTCACCATAATCACAAGGAGGTCACAGGTCTTATGGCTTTGTAGTGACAAGCATATCCAAAATAGCGCGAAGAATTCGAGAAGTTAAGAGGGCATTGTTGCTATTACAATTACACACACACACACACACACACACACACACACATATATATATATATATATATATATATATATATATATATATATATATATATATATATATATATATATATATATATATATATATATATATATATATATATATATATATATATATATATATATAACGGAAATTGAATGCTGATAAAATAATAAGCACTTCCAAGAGATTAAGAGCTGTACGAAACAAATAAAAATCCAATTTTGGAGACAGCGAAGGAAGAATAGAAAACACACACTTTGAAGAATTCCGTGCGAATAAAATAAAATATTGGTGCTGGTGAATAAAAACAGGCAACGTCTCGAGAATAAAAGAACATTTAAACAAAGAAATAAATAACAAATTCCAGAAACCACCAAAGGAAACCCACACAAAACCTCGACTAAAGCAGAAACACTAAAGTAAAAGATTTTTCCGAATCCTTTTTTTTATTTATTTATTTTTTTTAATAAAACACCAACTAATCTAAGAGCCCTGTCACCAGAGGGCCTACGCTTCTTCTCCTCAAGTTGTTAACGCGGTGACCCCACCTATGTGACCTCACGTTTGGCCCAAAAATAGTGTCTCTTTGACCTCTTGGTTGGGTTGGGGAGAACGTACTTTGGAGCTGAGTGTTAAGAATAAGTGGAGAAATTCATTCGTGTAGGAAAATATAAATTTTCATATTTTCCCATAAATTTCTATTATTTCTCATGAGTGTTTATATTCATGAATTATCGTGAATATTCATATTCATAAGCGGTCGAAACAGTTTTCACTTTAATCTGTAGGAATGATTTACTTCGATGAACGAGCTACAGTTGACAATATTCTGTAACAATGTTTTGCAAATAATTGTTCCGATTTTGACATTATTATTATTATTATTATTATTATTATTATTATTATTATTATTATTATTATTATTATTATTATTATTATTGCTGCTGATATTTTCGTTTTTACTGCTCTCGATGAAGGTGATGATAATGATGATGAAGCTTATAAATAATCGTGAAAAAAGCAACAAAACATAAATAAAAACTAGAAGACCAACGTCCGAAATATCTTCACATATGCATGAAGGGAAACATGAGCCGAGAACAACTTGTGGCGCGAATTTGCATGACGGGCGATCAGCAGGAATGAAAAATGAACGAAACTAAGAAAAGAAAAAAAATGTTCATCATACCTTGAGGGCTTGTATAATATGATGCTTCCACGGCTATCTTCTGGTTTACGTTCCATTACGATATTATCCTGAACCTTAATAAAATGCAAAACCTAAGGTTAATATATTAATAATATCGGGTTGGGAAAGGCTGGGAGCATAGATAGTGATTTATACTAAGGCATAGCTGTAATAACTTCCTCCTAGTTATATTGGATATATGTGCATATATAAAATGTATAAACACACACACATATATATATATATATATATATATATATATATATATATATATATATATATATATATATATATATATATATATATTATATATATATATATATATATATATATATATATATATATATATATATATATATATATATATATATATATATATATATATATATATATATATATATATATATATATATATATATATATATATATATATATATATATATATATATATATATATATACTCGTATATATGTATGTATGTATGTATGTATGACTGAATCACGAAAATATGGAACATGATGAATATATAAATAAAGACAAAATCCACGAAGGAAAGAGAAACACGAGTGCTGCGAGGCC
>NC_089765.1:49062805-49085305 GCF_040412425.1 Macrobrachium rosenbergii
GAAACCGGTCAGGACCTACACCCCGTTTCTTATTTTTCACCTGTGTAATGTGTGATAAATGAATCACGTACAAAAGTGATAATAATCATACATACATATATATATATATATATATATATATATATATATATATATATATATATATATATATATATATATATATATATATATATATATATATATACATATATACATATATATATATATATATATATATATATATATATATATATATATATATATATATATATATATATATATATATATATATATATATATATATATATATTTATATATATATATATATATATATATATATATATATATATATATATAAATATATATATATATATATATATATATATATATATATATATATATATATATATATATATATATATATATATATATATATATATATATATATATATATATATATATATATATATATATAAACATTGCAACCATATATTTCGGGCACTTGCTTCTGTGCCCCTGTTCACTGGTAGCATATGGACAGATGAAATGTTACAAGGGTATATATACAAAGCATAAATGGGTGTGGCATTAAGATGGTATGCAGGTGACTGTTTCCTAAGAAGGAGGAGAATAACCAATTCCCTAGTGGTTTTTGGCCTCATTAACTCCCGTTTGGCGACGATTCTGGAGGTCATGTTTCCTGGGCCATCTTCTTCAGGAGCGGTCTGAGGATTAAAGCGTCGATGTCGTCCGATTTCCAATGTCTTCCTGACATCGTCCGATTTCCAATGTCCTCCTGACAAGTTCATATTGTTGGTTTGATAGATGATAGCAGATTCCAGCATCTTTCTTTTGTACAGACAGCTACTTTTGAAAACCAGCTCCGCCCCATACAAAGGGGAAGAAGCCGGAGTTTAAAAGATACCGTGTAGCAATTGTAATGACATTTACGTGGGAGAGACAGGTAGATCGCTCTCGCAAAGAATAACAGAGCACAAAAGATCAGTACGTTACGCTTCAGAGAGTTCGGGGATTTTCCTACATATCAGAAATACAGGATATGTCATAAACTGGAATGGGGCAGAGCTGTGTGACACACCAATGTAAAAATTATTACTAAAGTCTGTAATTTAATATGTGTATTTTAATGTGTATGTATGTATGTATGTATGTATGTTCCAACAATTTGTATAATAAAACAGTTTTTTTTATACATAATTTTTTATTCATCCATTCTATGTTGCGAGGTATATATATGTATGCAATCGTGTGTATTACCAGCATTGCACATTCAACATGTGTAGCGATTACATTGTATATGTGAATAGTGGGTTGTGTCTGGATTTATTTCCCGAAAACCGGCCCTGTAAATTTACAAACAAATTGTCCACTCCCATAACTCTATCAAAAGAGGTGGAATATGAAATGGGTGTTATAGGGGTTACACTCCCAAATGAATACTATGCTGTCACACCTGAAGACAGAGATTTCACAATTCATTTTAAAGCAACCTGAAATCAGGGTTTGGCACCTCACTAGTATGGCTTCAGATATGTTCCTGCCGTTGGATTATTAGCGGAAGATATGAATAGATTGACCAGAGCACTCAATACGGATGATACAGAACAGTTGGAAACATTTTACGGTGCATACATTCGAGGTGTTATGCGAAGGGAAGGATTATTTTTATGGAACGGTGATTTGAAGTGGATGAGTCTCACATACGTGAATGCCTATGTGGCGAAAGTAGAAGGAATTGTTTCAGTCACTGTAAAGTTTAGTGTTAGAGCAGCGCGAGTATTAGGGTTTAACACAGAATTGACATACCCGATTTATGGTTCAGGGGCAATGAGAAATCATCACCCCAGAATTTCTTATCTCGACGATCACAGTATTGACTGTGTGCAATTATATTCCAACATTATTCAACCTTCACTGCTGGGTGATAAAACTGTAAACATCCTGGATTGTTTCGCATTGGAATGTGCACCAAGTAGAGGTGTACATAATGCTGTTTATAAACCTTTAACCGTGAATGCGGTGGATTACATCGCAATTGATGTAACGAATCAGAAGGGGGAAGACGTCAAGTTTATTATAGGTAAAACCGTGTCATGCACCCTTCATATAAGACCTAGATGAAGGAAATGGTATGCAGTACATTATCAGTATGGCGGGCGAACACATTATACATGTGAGCAGTCTCGGCAGCCTGGACAAGAATGAAAATAACTCCCCATCAGGGTTTGTGAATAGGTTACCCACTCCTATATTCCTGCCGAATGGTAGCGAATATGAAGTAGGTCTTGCTTCGATCATGTTTCCGGGCATTTATTACGCTGTATTATCGAGAGATGAAGAATTCACCCTCTACTTTGTTACTGATTGTGGTAAAAACGATAAGCATGCCTATAGCTATAGACCAACGACAGCTATGTTAGCAGGGGATATGAAAAGGATGGTGAGGATGCTTAACAAAGATGTTTTTGAACATTTAAGAGTCTATTTTGACACTGAATACAAAAACGTTTTCAACAGCAATGATACATTCAGTTGGGATGAAGATAGCAGGAGAGTTTTCATCCCTCACGTTAGGAGGAGGAACATTAAGGCGGGGGATATTAGAAGTGTGACTGTCAAATTCAGCGATAAAGCTGCCAGGTTGTTAGGTTTTAAAAATAATACAGTGTATGAAGTTTACGGCCTCAAGGCATTGAATGTGCACCTCTCTGATGATTCCTTACCCGATAATTGTGGTGTATCACATCAACTGTAATTTTCCTATACTATCACGCAATTGTATTACGAGACTCAAAAGTCGATAGGAGGGGGACATGATAACCCCATAACCTATAATAGTTTTAAAAATGGGAGAGCCATCTATTGTTTCAGCTTCGTTACGGAAGAGGTGGAAGATTCCATGCCCGTTGAAATTTCGGCCAGTTTAAGAATATCTACAAATCTGGGTACAGTCCCACCACACCCTTGCATGATTTTACTGTTCGGTGACACGAAAAGTATTTTAACCATTGATTCAGATAGAGTCATTTAGTGCGATGTTAGGGGCTAGGTGTGATGGATACGAAAGAAATCGAGACAGTTTTACAGGCTTCGCTAGGGAGTCTTATTAAATATTTAGATGTGTTTACTTCGGATGCAGTGGGTGCGTTTAAAATACCCGCGAATAGAATTAAACCTCTACTTTTTATGTCTAATACTCTACCTTCAACTTCTAGTATTGACCTTGTTGGACATTGGGTGTGTTTTTATACAGACTGTTCGCCTAGGGATACAATCTACTTTTTTGACAGTTACGGTATAAACCCGTAAATCTATTCGGGTAGCTTCTCATCTTTTCTCGGTGAGCATTCGGATTTTACCCTTCGCCAGTCTGTAAGGCAGATACAGCCCGATAATTCTTACAAGTGTGGTCTTTACTGCGTTTTCTTCGTTCATTGTATGAGTCGTAGAGGGTTACAATCAGTTTTGTCGTTAATGAGTGTCGTCTTCTCCCCGAGTCATTTGAAAAGTAATGACACATTTTTCAAGAGGGTGCGGTGTTCACACTGGAGTTCGGGAGTTAAACGAGCTCTTACATACAAGGAGTGCGTGTGTTCTTTAAATAAAAGGTAATGATTAATTCCATTTGTAAAAAAACGTTGCTAATATACATCACATAATAAATTTTGCAGACGTTCGTTTTTTCTAAGACATTTTATTTTTCTTCCTTAGGATGAATGGTCAAGGAGGAGGAGGAGGAGGAAGAGGAGGAGGAGGAGGAGGAGGATGAGGAGGAGGAGGAGAAGAGGAGGAGGAGGAGGAGGAGGATGAGGAGGAGGAGGACGAGTTCTTGTATGCAGAACACTAACGGAAGAGGGGGAGAAGAAGGGGGAGGGGGAGGAATGTCAGGCTGAACGACATACTAGATTTGGAAGCCTATGGTTATTTATTGTAAAATTATTTAGAGGTTTAAGGTTGGTTATAACAACTCGTGGTGGTATTGTATTGGAATGTGTGTTGGGAGAACCCCCAGATACATGTACTTGTTAATGTATACCACTTTATCTAATAAAATGAGTGGATAGGTAGAGTCGCTTTTTATTATCTCATACATAGGTTAAGTGACACTGACAGTGAGCGTGATCGAAGCGTGTTAAAACGTGTGACTTTTAACAATCGGGTGGGGAGTTAGAACTGTATATATCAGAGAGGTGTACCTTGTAATGTCCGTATGAAGTCATACAGCTGTTCATGAGTCATGCAGTGGGTCTAAATCATATCAGTAGCAGATACCTAATCAGACTCTTATCAATAGAGTGGGATTAATAACAGATAGTTTATAACAGTTCAACTCTTATCAGTGATACACCTGTTTATGAGTCACGCAGTGGGTCTAAATCATATCAGCAGCACATAGCTAATCAGACTCTTATCGATAGAGTGGGTTTAATAACAGATCGTTTATAACGGTTCAACTCTTATCAGTCACACAGCTGTTGTTGAGTCCCGCAGTGGGTCTCTCTAATATCAGTTCAGATCAGTTCAGCAAGGTGTCTCCTCTTCCTAATCAGACTCTTATCGATAAAGTGGGATTAATAACAGATAGTTTATATTGGTTCAACTCATCAGTCATGCAGCAGTTGATGAGTCACGCAGTGGGTCTCTCATATCAATTCGGGGCCTTGGCACCTTTTACCCTAATTACTACATGTATTTTTTTTTATATATGCATGTTGTTTTCTTCAGCAAAAATATAAAATAAAATAAATAATAATAATAATAATAATAATAATAATAATAATAATAATAATAATAATAATAATAATAATAATAATAATTGAGGACGCCAAATGACACCCTTTCTTGAGGACGCCAAATGTTCAGGATGCCAGGACGCCAAATGGCACCTTTTACCCTAATTACTACATAATTTTTTATATATATGCATGTTATTTTCATCAGCAAAAATATAAAAATAAAATAAATAATAATAATAATAATTGAGGATGCCAAATGACATCCTTTCTTGAGGACGCCAGAACGCCAAAAGGCACCCTTTACCCTACTTACTACATAATTTTTTTATATATGCATGTTATTTTCTTCAGCAAAAATATAAAAATAATATAAATAATAATAATAATAATTGAGGACGCCAAATGACACCCTTTCTTGAGGGACGCTAAATGTTCAGGATACCAGGATGGCCAAATGGCACCTTTTACACCTACTTATGTACACACACACACACATAACATATATATATATATATATATATATATATATATATATATATATATATATATATATCATCACATTACACAGGTGAAAAATAAGAAACGGGGTGTAGGTCCTGACCGGATTTTCGACTTTATTTCCAAGCCATTGACGAAGGACTGATACAGAGTATGAGAAGTCACAAATATATATACTACAAGAACAGTACTGACGAACATACACAACCATTAGAGACTAATTGATTTAACTTGGCAAAAAAGTTATTTACATCTTGGTTCCCTGGCCATACTAAATTAAATTCACCATCAATTAAATTCACGGTGGAAATGGAAAATGATGGGTGCTTACCATTTTTGGTTGTCCTCATACGAAGAAATAGTAGTGGGTTTAAATATAGTGTGTATAGAAAACCCACTAATATTTCTTCCTATGTGCATTTCTATTCTGGACAAAGCAATAAGGTTAAAAGTCAGTGTTTTTATTTATGTTTTTAAGAGCATTACGGGTATGTAGCCTGAATACATTGATGATGAAATAGATAAGATTAGGAATGCAGGCAAGAAATTGAAATATCCTGATAGAGTATTAAACAGTGCATTTGAAGCGGCAAAAAGACTATGTATCAAAACCAGGAAGAACCTTTACAAACACAAAAAAATTTGCTTGTTTTGTTTTATAATAATAATATGAAAGATATCCCTCATCTTCTTAAGAATTTTGGTGTTAATGTCGCATTTAAGAACAATGCAACAATGAAAATGTACTTATCAAGAACTCCCCTGACAATACTAAAGGGTGTGTACATAAAGGCTTTTCTCCTAGTTCGACTTCCGGCCTCGTTTGGGGATATGTAGTCTCTGAAACCAAACGGATGGTGATGTCTGTCAGTACTGTTCTTGTAGTATATATATTTGTGATTCTCATACTTGCATCAGTACTGTACTTTCAATGGATTTGGAAATAAAGTCGATAAATTCTGGTCAGGACCTACACCCTGTTTCTTATTTTTCACCTGTGTAATTTGATAAAATGAATGTTATAATAATCACATACAAAACATACATGAGATACACATATACATATATATATATATATATATACATATATATATATATATATATATATATATATATATATATATATATATATATATATATATATATATATATATATATATATATATATATATATATATATATATATATATATATATATATATATATATATATATATATATACATATATATATATATATATATATATATGTACATATATATATATATATATATATATATATATATATATATATACATATATATACATACATATATATACATATATATATATATATATATATATATATATATATATATATATATATATATATATATATATATATATATATATACATATACATATATATACAAAACATATATATATATATATATATATATATATATATATATATAATATATATATATATATATATACATAGTTATATATATATATATATATATATATATATATATATATATATATATATATATATATATATATATATATATATATATATATATATATATATACATATATATATATATATATATATATATATATATATATATATATATATATATATATATATATATATATATATATATATATATATATATATATATATATATATATATATATATATATATATGTATATATATATATATATATATATATATATATATATATATATATATATATATATATATATATATATATATATACATATATATATATATATATATATATATATATATATGTATATGTATATATATATATATATATATATATATATATATATATATATATATATATATATATATATATATATATATATATATATGTATATATATATATATATATATATATATATATATATATATATATATATATATATATATATATATATATATATATATATATATATATATATATATATATATATATATATATAATATATAGCCCATAAAATATATTTATATGTATAGCCATATATATATTTTGGGCCATTATATATATATTCACTATAGAATATATAGGTAAAGTTACAATAGTATATACAAATAAACATAGTGGCCTTGGGCACTCCCGATATATATGGCGTTTATAATATATATATGTACCGTATGTTTGGCCTCATTATATTTATATCTGGCGGTCGCGTTTCTTGGGTCATCTTCTTCAGGAGGGTTTATATATAGTGTTGATCTCATCCGATTTAATATATACAAGTTCATATTGTTTGTTTGATTGATATAGATTCAGCATCTTTCTTTATACGGACAGCTACTTTTGAAAACCAATACTCCAGTTATATATATATATGTATTTCTGATATGTAGAAAATTCGAACTCTCCAGCGTATACGTACTGATATATATATCTGTTATTCTTTAGGCGATATATATATATAGATATATGACAATTGCTACGGTATCTTGTAAATGGCTTCTTATTTTTATTTATTTATATACGTTATATATATATGGAATATATATATATACATACCTGTTTTGTTCAGTGGCCTTTTAGTTTATATATCATATATATAGCTTTATTTATATATATATATATGTCTATGTGAGTACCTCTACAGTTATATTGTATTATTTGTTAATAGCCCTATATCGATAATATATATGGACAGTTATTAGGTATAGGATCTTTATAAATTCTTTATTCAGGTACTCATTTGAACATATATAATATCTGATATATATACCCTATATATGAATGTGGTCATATAAATGAATGTAGGATATATTTGGGTTTTCTATATACTGTAAATACTACAGTGTTTTAATATGAAAATAAGAAGGCCCATAAAACACTATTTTCCCATTGAAACCATATATTTATGGTCGGCACTTGTTTCTGTGCCCCTAAAAATTCACTGGTAGAATATGGACAGGTGGAAAGTTACAATGGTATATATACAAAAACATGAAGGTGTGGCCTTAGGCCTCTGATGTTAAGGAATATTCCTTAAGAAAGAGGAGATGGGGACCAAATTCTAGTGGAAATTAGCATTGGAAAACACGTCATTAGCTCCAGAGGTTCATGATGATCTATGCCCAGAGGCTTCTTGGCCATCTCTAAGAAAGTCCAGATTAAGGTGTCAATGGCGTCCGATTTCCACGACGTCCTCCTGACAGGTTCATATTGTTGGTTTGATTGATGATACACTATTCCCAGCATTTTCTTTTGTAATGAAACAGCTACTCTTGAAACCAAGGTTCCTACCCAGTTAATGACATGCCTCTGTATTTGATAATATGTACATGAAAAGGCCCTAACTATCATGGCAACGTACTGATCCCATCTTTTTGTTTCTGTTAGGCCGTTTTAGGGAGAAGAGCGATCCATCCAGTCTCTCTACATAGATGTCATGACTTTTACTACACGGTATCTTGTAAATCCGGCAGCTTCCTTTTGTTATTTAGGATCTTTCGTTAACGAGCGAACTCGCGATGGATTTGGGATAGTTCGGAAATGAAAGGATTATTAGAACTGAGTTGAACTATTTGGCCTCTTTATGTTTTCATGTATGGAAGCTTTATTTTGCTGTTCAAAATCTATTTGGAATCTTTTGAGGAGCGGAATGGCTGTAGTTATGCTTCAGACATTTGGCTTTATTTTCTTGTCATATTGTTTTGCAAAATGTGAATGGTGGATAGATTGCAGGAACAGGTTTATCGCTGAGCGATCGTGTAATACTATAAATATAAATATATCGATAACGATACCTAAGTCCACAGAGAATATATAACCAAACATCATCACAGAATCAGACCGATAACCTATTCCTCTTATTCCGTATTTGCTGTTCGATATTTTTCCGGAATTAATGAAGATATATAGTGTGATTTTCCTCTCCAGCATATATAAAGCCAATTTTTTTTCAACTATATTACTTTTTTCGGCAGCGCCGATGCTGCAGCCAAACTTATATATATGTAAAAAAAGAGAGAGTATAATATGATCGAGTTTCGCCACCGTAAAATGGTGAAACGAAAATTGATAGGGTCTGCGCGGGCAGAGCGGCGGCGGTATGATGAGTCACCCCATGATTCTGGGTGACCGATTTTGAGAATCGGTTGAGGAGGGATAAAAAAATCCTTGGAGGAAATACAGTTAATATTAAGCGAACTCTCTTCGCAAGGCAGGTACAGGTAATTGTTTATATGAGAGGGACTCATTACTGCCAAAACATATATAACAGAATCTGAGCCGAAAAGACAACGACTACAAGCAAAAGGACTAAAATTGATATGGGCAAAACAAAAGTAATTCAGAACAGGTTTTATTTTGGCCAATTCTTTTCTTTCGGGTCACGTGACTTATTTTAAGTGTTTGCTTATGCGCGCATGCTCTGGGAACGAGCCTATTCTCAGTGGTATGATTTCAGCGATGAAATATATGAGACTCAAACTCCATTTCCAATTAACATTTTACGCACCTCTATACACAGGTCTTCGAGATTTTGTATTGGTCTATAACCTGAGATTCTTACAACATTTTTTTTTTTTTTTTTTTTTTTTTTTTTTTATAGACATCGAAGCGTCAGGAGCAACCTTAGTTCTCATTGATTGAGAAGAAATTGATGCCACTGTTTTAGCTACTCGGTGTTGAAGAGTGAACATGGGCAAAATTGCAAAAATTGCATTTGTGTTCAACATACAACAGAAATTTTCCAGATCTTTTATATACCAAATGTCCACCAGTCACTTTATTGAACTGTGTGCCATTCCATCACGTTATTTATTTGATGCAATTAAAAGAATTTCTTGAATGTGACAAAAATTCATATAACATTCAGGAAATTTCACAACTTGGCTTTAACAAAATGCAGCGCATCACTTTTTAACAAATTAAAACATCAAATGACATCATTTTTAAATATAAAACATCACTGACTTTATAAATATAAAACATCATCTGATACAACAACATGGAGAAATTCCATTTTTTAACAAACTTTAAGAAATCACTTTTTAACAAATTAAAACATCATTTTTCTATAAAACATCAGTGATGTTGGGCTTTTTAACATGAAATAAATACATCAATTTTTTTCAACTATAATATATACAGCACATAACTTTATTCAACAAATTTTTGTTTCTAGTTCAAGCACCAATTTTAAAGACATATTTAACAAATGTCACGTAACTTTTTCGTTTTTTGACTCCTGAGAAAGGACTTCTGCCTTCCAAGTTTTCACTCTTTTCCCTTAACAGTGAGGCTTTTTGTTGAGTGTTCTTTGGGGCTTATAGTCTTTTAATGTATTGAGTACCAGGAACATGAAATGAAGGCAATTATCCAGCTTCCAGGATTCTCTGAAGGTTAGCCCGATAAGGGCAATCCATCTGATTGAAGAAGATAGTCGTTCCATAACTGTACTGCTCCATTTAGTCTGAAAATTTTATTATTTTAAATGAAAAATAGTTTTATATTTATAAAATAATATATTTACAGATGTGTATAAATTAAATGACTGTTAAACCATGAGTTGATTTTTTATAAAAGGTTGGCTTTTATCCATACAAATAAATAGTTTTAGTTATTTCCGACGTATATATATTATAGTCCAGTGGACAATTAAGAGAATCATATTAATTTTAATTTTTCCACTGAATAATCGACATAATTTCATATATTATATAGAATATTATATATACGTGATATATATCTGGATGCCACGAGCAACGTGGCAATCCTATGACTGTCAAAGCTGGTGAGAATGTATCCTTTAAGGAATAAAGACACGGGTAAAATCTAATTTATTTCCGGAATGGTACGATTTATTTCATTAAGGGTACAATTTATTTCCCCAAGGGTAGTAATGAGCAATTAAAAAGATTGAAGTTTGAGTTAGAAAAGAATGCATAATCAGACATGTCAGGACAAACGAGGTGACGATATCTAGAATGCGCTAAGCTAATGGTGTGGAATAGGTATTGGCTACGACAGCATTATCATTTATAGACCACGAGCACGACAGCAAGATAATGTTAAACAGTGCGGTGTGTGTGTGTGTAAAGGGGTATGACATACTACTGATGAGACTTTTCGTCTAAGTGCAGTAAACAGCTGATACTGTGGAAATCTCCTGCACAACACTTTCTTTTATTATTCAGTTATTAAAGTCAATTTTTTCAGTGTTGATTGTTCATAGGTCCCAGTTTTGGCCTTTGATGTTAGGGGAATTCTAATGTTCAATTTTTATATATATTTCATGTTTAGACTTCAAAACTTCATAAAGATGTATGTATGTATGCTGATGTATGATCAAAATCGATATTCGTCATCATTTTTTATGATGTAATCTTATTATGTTATCCAAGACAGATGGATTTATATCGAATAAAAAGTTGATAATATATATATTATTTTTTAAATATCTTTACTATGCATATATATGTATCTATACACGTTGACTGTTAATGAAAACAACGAAGAAAAATACCTAAATGGGACAGGCAACGAGTGGGTTGCAAACGTATTTATTAGGTATATGCCAGTTGTGTTTATCATTAGGGTTGCCTTAATTGACGCTTAGTTTCATTCTTGGACAAATATTTTTTCCCATACTGATTTCGTAATTTTCAAAAATAATTACATCTTCAAGGGCTCATAAAATAGATAAAAATAAGAGATAAGTAACATGAAACTCAAATAAGAAAAAGAGATACACTTAAAATTTTACATTTAAAAACTAAGATGTATTAAAATTGAGAATATCTGACCTTTCTGTAAGAGTAAAAAAAATAAGTGGAATTAACTAAAAAATAAAAAGAAGAAATACAAACCAGACAAGAAAAGGATTGACTTTGTTGACATAACGAAGTTTAAGCAACGGAACCAGTTGTTTGATCAATAAGGATTTTCTTAAATGGGTTTTGGGTGTTGGGTGTTTGTCCGATGATTTAAAATCTTTATTTTCAATTATGTGGAACAGATTTTAGTGAGCATCTTATACTGGAACACCCAGCGTTGTTGAGTCTGTTGTTGTCTGAAACTGACGCTCTTGCAGTCGATGCGAACTTTAGAGCCTCCGCGTGGATCCTCCTAAACTTCCCAGATTACACCTGAGGGTAAGTATATCTTATACTCACACAAGAGGACATGAAAGGGATACAGATGATCCTTGAACTGAACCAGAGAGCGGATGGTTAAGGGATTTTTGAATCAGGTTAAATTTTATAGCTGGAAAATGGTTCTTGTATTACCTGAGTGAATTTTCTTTTTAAAAGAATTATCACAGAAACAATCTGAACAGGTATTACAAAGAAACGCCAAAAAGTTTTGGCGACAGTAGCGAAATTTTTGGGGTAGGAGATCTTTAATTTTACAGGCAATTTTCCATATATTATTGACAAAATTTTTAGGAAAACAGTGTTTTGAAAAATACAGTCTAAGAATATATTTACTTATGAAACATGTCCCAGTTAAAGTAAACAGATTGTTTTATTGAATAATTTAGAAACAAAATTAAGTTTAAAATTAAAGTAGTCCGATGTTCCTATAGAAATTCGAGCCAATGTGGTGAAAGATTTCTGCATTCTAAAACAGTAGAGAGAAGAGAGCATCATTTTGCCTCAAAAATAACAAGCAGATGTTGAAGAGAAGGAGCCGCCAGCCCCTGATGATTGACTCCTCGAGCGTAAAGTTGATGTTGGATTGTTCAAGGATCCTGTCCATCTGTCATGTCTGTCTTGTTTGGTATATACACAGACGTTCTGTCTGGTAGTTATTGGGATTTTGAGATGAGACACGGAGGCTCCTAAAGGTGCACATAAAATGTCTTAGAGGGGTCAATTTCCGGACAGGCAGCAGACTCACGAACCCGGAACATTCCAGTATAAGAGCTCATGCAAAAATCTGTAAAGCATACATTGAAAATAAAGATTTTAAAATCATCGGACAAACACCCAACACTCAGGAATTACCCATTTTAGAGTCCTTATTGATCAAACAACTGGTTCCCCCATTAAACACGCAGTCAACAGCCACTCCCCTTTTCTTGTCTTAAGGTGTATTTTCTTCTTTTTTATTTTTTAATTCCTTCCACTTATGTTTCTTTTACTCTGGTGGAAGGTTGGTCCAATAGTTTGTGAATTTTAATATATCTTGGTTTTTTAAATGTATAATTTTAAGTGTAAAAAATTTTCAGTTTGAGTTTTATGCTAATTATGTGTTGCTTTTATCTATTTTAGAGCCTTGAAGATGTAATTATACTGTATATGAGAATTACGAAACGTCTGGAAATAAATAATAAATATGTACAAGAAAAGCAAATCTTAATTGTCCATCAGCATACGTGTTGTGTTGTATATAACGGCTATATATATAAACGATATATATATATATATATATATATATATATATATATATATATATATATATATATATATATATATATATATATATATATATATATATATAGTAAGTCAACCACTCACAATAATAAATTGCAACTGGCTTATCTAGTTGCTTATCGAATAGCAAAAGAGAAAGTGCCCTATACTTATGGTGAAAAAATTTATCCTTCCAGCTACATTAGATATAGTAACTACAGTGCGTGATGAGAAATCAGCAGAGAAGATTAGATGTGTCCCTGTCAGCATGACAACAACAGTATCTGAGGATTAGGGATATTGCAGAAGATTTGGAATTTCAGTTGGTTTACGCCTCCAGGCTTTAAAGAATATGTTATCCAGCTGGATGAAAGTACCGATATAGCTAATTGTGTTAACACTCCAGGTTTATGTGAGATTTTGAAAGAATATTGAATTCTTGGAGGACATATTGTGCTGCTTGACCTTACCTGCACACACAACAGGGTCAGAGATCTTCAAAGTTTTGAATGACTGTGTAACTGGAAAATATAAATTGAACTGGGCAAACTGCAAGGACGTCACTGCAGATGGAGCAGCAAATATGACAGGAAAAAACTGTGGTGTTGTGAGCAAGATATCAAAGGCTGCAGGTAATTATGTAACTTGGAATCATTGTTCCATTCATCGTGAAGCTTTGGCTGCAAAAGGATCCCTGCCAGCTTGAAAAATGTTCTAAATGAAGCTGTAAAACTTGTCAATCTTGTCAAAGGAAGTTCATTGAATAGCCATTTGTTTGAACAACTTTGCTGTGAAATGGGAGCTGATCAGCCACCCTTGTTGTACCATAGTGAAGTGAGGTGCCTATCCAGAGGAAGAGCTCTAACCAGGATATATGAATTAAGGATGGAGATACATATATTCCTCCTTGAAAAGAAGTCTCCAATGGCAGAGCTATTATCAGGGATGAATGGCTTGCACAGCTATCATATCAAGCAGACATTTTCTCAAAGCTTAATGAACTTAATCTAAAATTACAAGCAAGGGTTAAAACAGACCAACCTGTTTACTACAAGTTCCCCACACTTTTACAACATATTGAGGAAAACAACTTAAATCAAGAATGTATACGGAAAAAAAAAATATAGACCTACACCTTCAGTCTCTGTCAGCCAGCTTTGATCAGCATTTTCCAGAAGAAAAAACTATCCATTTAAAAGAAAAATACTGGGTAAAAGATCCGTTTGCATATGGGAACCCAGATTCAGTTGTGGAATTAAACTTAACACCTAGCAAGGAAGAAGAGTTAGTCCGGCTAACTAGTAATAACTCATTAAGAATGAGGCACAAGCCATCAACATTGTCTTCTTTTTGGCTGAGCGTTTCCAAGGACTATCCCAACTTGAGTAAAGAAAGTGTCATTCTCTTGCTACCTTTTACAACCAAGTTAAAGTCAAAGGAAAGAAATCGCCTTGATGCCACCATTGATATGCGTGTCGCTCTATTTTCCTACAAGCCAAACTGGTCCAGGATAACAACAAACAAGCAAGCCCACCCAAATCACTAAATAAGTGCCTAATTGCCAATGAGAGTGGAAATTATTCTATGTTTAGCAAGACACACACCTAACACACTTTATATATATATATATATATATATATATATATATATATATATATATATATATATATATATATATATATATATATATATATATATATATATATATATATATATATGTATATGTGTGTGTGTGTGTGTGTGTGTGTTTATAAATCTGATTATAATGCCTTTTTAACATAGCTATTGCGTTTCAGTTTTTATCCTTATATTCTTTGATATTTCTGGTCATTTGTGCAATATTTTTCTGTATGGTCGTGGGAATGATGAGGGAGAAGGAATGTGCTGATCCAACACTGAGCCACATCTACCAGAGAGTCTTAGAGATGTAAGTTAATATGGTGGTGTTCTTAAAACAGATCTTAAGATAAATGACCCATTTTAATAATGTGTGTGTATATATATGGAAAGAAAAAATAAATATAGGCTGAAATGTGTTGATATATATATTATGCCATATATATATATATATATATATATATATATATATATATATAGTAAAATAAAACCATCCAAAGATTATGATTATATTGACCACGTTTAGAGTCATAAATATATATATATATATATATATATATATATATATATATATATATATATATATATATATATATATATATATATATATATATATATATATATATATATGTCTGTGTGTGTGTCTGTGTGTGTGTGTTTGAGAGTGTTTGTTTATACCTTTAGAAAATACTGAATCTTTAACCATGACTCAAATATTTTCTCTCTCTCTGTCGAGAGTTATTATGTAACAGCAAAGAAGATCATTACTCACTGGAATAATTTATTTCTCCATAAAAATGCGATTAAAGCTTAAAAGCAATCCATAATAAGCTCTTTATCTCTTGGCCAAAGGGAACTAATTGTTTGTCATTAGAAATGAATATCCAGTAAAATGAAAAGATTTTGACTTCTAAAGGAAGTCTATTTTTTTTTCTAAACTTACATGCAGATGTAAACCATTTATAAATGATTATTGTCATTTTGTGCACAGTGACGTAAGTAGTTTTTTTTGTGCACAGTGAATTCAGTGGTATTGAAGTTTTTTAATATACTTTATTCCAGGGAAAACTTGACTATAAACTTTTTCTCATCTTTGTGCAATCCTTTATCTACTAAATATTATTGAGCATATTTCAGTTTGTAAATGGCTTTTATTTTCTACATGATGGTGTGTGTAGTTTCGGACAATTCGCCACTCCACTGCCAGGGATATTTATCTTGAAGAGACTGAATAATGGTTCTCTTTGCATGGCTTCTCTTAGCAAACAAATTCATGAAAAAAAAAAAAACAGGACCCACTCCTGGGCTCTACTGAACAGATTAAACTGACACAACGACTGAAGTCTGGGAGATTACGTGCCAAGGGAGGAAGAGCTACTGTCTTATCTTCTGATAAGAAACTCTACATTCACGTTAGCAGCCAATGTTAGCCGATGGAGGTAATGGTTCATGGATATGCTGATGGAGAATTGGTGCAAATTTTTTGTAAGAGTTTTTTAATAATTTTGTTAATTAGTTTTATAGTATAAACAAAACCATGCCCTTACCTACCCTGGCAGGTATCCATCACAGAACCATCATGCCCAGGTATATTATACAACGCTTTTAATACTATTTCCCTTTCATTTTACGTTAGAACTCTTCCCATCCCCTCTGTCTGTCTGTCTCTCTTTCTCTGTGTAGTTCTCTCTCTCTCTCTTTCTCTCTAGTCCCCTGTCTCTTATCTCTATTTGTCTGTCTGTCTGTCTGTCTGTCTGTCTCTCTCTCTCTCTCTCTCTCTCGGTATATCTTTTTTCGTCTAAACATGGTTTATTAAAAGGCGGTCAAATACTTTTCCCTTTCGACGAATTCTTTTGTTCCAAATAAGCCGGTCATCTAAAAAACAATATTGGAAAACATCGTTGTTTTCCCAAGTTATTCGGAACAAACCCAGCTCGATTGTTGTTGCTCCAAAGTTTTCCCTGATTCTGTAAGGCCCGGTTGTTGTGACACTGCAGGTTTCCGCAGGTTGGGGAAATATAACTATGATAATGCGTGGAATTATTATTATTATTATTATTATTATTATTATTATTATTATTATTATTATTATTATTATTCAACGTCCTTGATACGCCTTTGACAAGATTCCACAAATCTGAATGTCTGTGTTAGATACGATAAAAAATCCACGAGAAGTACTATGAGAATAAACAAAGAAAAAACATACATATGTATAGGCATGAGCAACAGTTCCGTTATAAAAGGGAAAAATCACGAGAAAGGAGAAATATTTAAAGCTATTTCAAACTCACGAAAATCGACATTTATATCACTGGAGATCTTTGGATGACGACGTTAACCCATGGGTCAGTTGTCATATTGCATGGAAGGGAAGTTGTGTATAACAGTCAGTTAACGGAAGATTATAAAATGTCTTTTATGCTTCATGGTTGTTGATATCAGCGTTAAAACTTCGTACCGTAAGTAATATTTCTTAAAACGATTAAGCGTACTGATGATATTGTAGCCTTCTGGAATAGAATATCTTTTTAAAATTCTATTTTTTTTTTTTTTACGTGTAAACAGACTAAAGAACTGCACAGTTTCTAAAGTATCTACAGCTGACTATAAAAACAAGAATCCATATAATATCTGGTAACTTATAAGAAAGTTTTTTTTTTTTAGATGACACATTCTCCTTAATTTTATATTAAGGATGTGTCTTGTGTCAGTCATTATCAATGGCCAATGACGTAACAGTCTTCTACCTCACGTCAGGATCGAATCAGGGGCCTCACAGGAGAGACGAGGGAACTATCACTAAGTCCAAAGAGGGCATAAAGGAAACTGGAACCAATGCATTTATACAGTCCAAAAGGAGCCACCTAGCCAGGCTTCACACCTTGCATAGCAGCAATTTTTACCCAACTTCTCAATCAACCAGCAACCCAAGGTGGGTTGAATTCGAATAACCATTTATCCCTTAATAGTACTTGGATCCCAGTTTGATGACTGATCAAATTCAGGCTGCCAAGCCTTGCACTGGAGCACTTTCGGTCATTCAGAGCTTAAGGCAGTGAAAAGAGAGCGAAGGAGGGGTTGGACAGCAAAATAAAGCGATCCAGAAAGCAAAGCAGAGAAAGAACAAGGATCTAAAGGTGGAACTGGGAGAAAACTTAGTTGCACTTACAAGAAAGTTAGAGAGGTTAGACAGCAAGACTGAAGAAGGGGGCAGGAATGGAGGTAAAACAAAAGGTTAAAATCTTGGGGCCGAGGGGACGCTGCAAACACCTTTTAGTAATGCCTGCAGTACACAATGTGAGGTGCACTAACGTCACTAACCGCGCCCCCCGCCCCCGAATAAAAAAAGGGATCATAGTTTGAACGTTGGGTAAAGCTTGCTTCTGTGCAAAGTGTGAAACTTGGCCCAGTAACATCTGAGGAACTGTGAAAACACTAAGGTTCCAGTTTCTTACATGGCCTCTAACACTTGCTTGGCAAAGCCACTTGTTTCTATAATTTGCACTTTACTGCGTATTGATTTTTATTTATATACCGTTTTTAAATCATTATATATCAAGTGGAAACAAACAAAAACTTGCCTCTAAATTACTTCTTATTCAGAAGACCTCACAGCGAGTCACCACCAAATCTAAATGAATTCCCTCTTCGTCCACAGACGGTTGAATAACGCTTCGATACCCAAATCTTTTAAGCGTTCTTTTTATGGTTGCGCGCGCGGGTGTATGTTTTTGTGTTTGTGTGTGTGTGCTTGCGCATTTTTCCCCTCTCACTCTCTCCCTGTTTTGAAAGACAGAAACCACTTTCCTCCCGACCGACAAAGACACGAAAAAGAGATAGACCGAGCCGGTCTTGGGGAATCTCGAGAGAAAAACCTGATTGACACAAGGATTGAAGTCGAAGAGAAGATTACTGAAGGAAATCTAAAAGAAGAAACATCTCTCTCTCTCTCTCTCTCTCGTAAAAAAAAAAAGGCGTCTCTCAACGTCCTTCTCCTCTAATCCCTTCATATTCTTCTTGTTTTCCAGACGAATTTTGTCTTCTGTCTTCATTCAGCTCAAAAATTAATAAACTCACTAAGAACGTTTCTCTCTTCTTTGAAAAAAAAAAAAGTTCCTTCCTTCCTTCCTTCCTAATCCTTCAGCCTTGTATCTGCTGCTTCTTATTCGTCAAGTCTAATACACGACTTTTCTGTCTCTCATCATCCTGATTAAAATATCGAGCTGACTAAAAGCGGGTTTCTCTTCGTTGGAGAGAAAATTTCCTCTCCCTCGCTCTTTTCCTCCTTCGACTCTACCTTCGGTTTTTCTTGTCTCTTGTAGCCTTAAAGGGTAAACACAATCTTCTTCTTTTTTCCCTCTTCTCAGCTTAATCTCTAGTCGGGGTCGCTGCAACTGGTCGAGGAATTTTCAAATCATGCTAGCTTTTGCTCTCTTACTAGTTGATGCATCTCGTAATCTTGTGGTGCACATGCTGGGTAACTAGTGTGGCGCTCGAACCCACATATCCTCATTATATAGGATAAATACAAAGACCTTCACATTCAAAAGTTCAGCAACACTTATGAAGTGAATGAAACTAGTAAACTCTACACTGCAAGTAATAAGCAGTGAGAACTGGCGAGGAATTGAATCTTTCTGCGCCTATGGTACTTTGCATTTTTAGAACTGCTATACCTTACGGAATATATCCATAGTTTAAATGTTTTATATTAGTCTGCTTTTATGCGTGTTTTTGCACGCAGTTCACTGCCCTTTGCAAAATATAAACAAAAGGAGCAAAAACGAATAGTGGCTCCATTTATCGTCTGCAAAAAAACGCATACTAGCTCCATCCGTCAGCGTGATGTCATTTCATGATTCTAAATACCTAAAAACAATGCAAGTAACATATCTTACCGCGAACATGAAGCTAGCTCATATGATAACATAGGAAATTGAGTCCAAATCCATCTGCACTTATTAGCATACCTAAGTACTTAAGGCATGATCGTTAACGTGAGCGAAAACCTGCATTATTCGGAATTGTGAATAGTCTGCGAATGTTTATGAGCTTACATTACCATACTAAATTTCATTACCGAATAATTTGCTGTGCGTTAAAGGAATTTTCATTTTACTACATGGATTCCTTTCTTGTATTCACACGCCTCATACAGTAAAGCGTTCTCTGCATTCACAGATCTTCTAATGTTTCTTAATGTTTGGGGAGAGAAACTTCATAGTGCTATTCTCTCTTTCTAGCCAGAGAGAGAGAGAGAGAGAGAAAAAGTAAGTATAGCTTAGTTTTACCAGACCACTGAGCTGATTAACAGCTCTCCTAGGGCTGGTAGAGAGAGAGAGAGAGAGAGAGAGAGAGAGAGAGAGAGAGAGAGAGAACCATGCCCAGAATCCTACAGCATATCGAAAATGGTCTACGCTACTTATGTCATTTCTTAAATTTTCTAATTTGTATATCACTTAGAATTCAACTGCAACTGGAATAATAAGATAAAAAATCAAACATAAGAGATTCCAATTTAATCTTTATGGTATTTCTTTGTTTTGGATATTTTTTTAGCTTTTTGTAAGGAAAAACATTTTCTACAGAAAAGGGGGACGTTACTATCGTGGGGGAGAGAGACCTCGCAGTACATTTCTCTCTTTCGGGCCAGCCACAGAGAGAGAGAGAGAGAGAGAGAGAGAGAGAGAGAGAGAGAGAGAGAGAGAGAGAGAGAGAGAGAGAGATGCCCACATTCCGACAGGATATCGAAAACGGTTTACGTTACATACAGTATATCCTTACTGCCCCAATGCTATTCTCCTTGCTTTTTAATACATTTTATCTATTCATTAATTTACTTATTTATTTTTTTATTAATAAGTGAGATCTCTTCTTTCTGTGTTTCCCTTCACTTTCTCTTACTTCCTAAAGAGCACCATACTCTTTGGAAACTTGAATCTTTAGTCAATGGCCCCTGTGGGCTTGTTACATGTGAATAGGGTTCATCTGAATAAGACTAACAATAATAACATCCTTTCTCCAGCTTTCTAATTTGTAAATTACTTTCTTTTCGACTGTCTGTATGGGTGATATTAAGTGGTTTGGACACAGTCAAAAGCTCTCTAAACGCCATGATGGAACACATGTGTCAACAACTAATTAGCCCATACATACATCAACCAATTTTAACATCATGGAGTGACGCCACCAATGACAGGAATGTGGAATGGAATAAAAAATTTAGGCCAGGGGCCAAGCGCTGGGACCTGTGGGGTTATTCAGGGCTGAAAGGGAAATGAAGAGTTAAAGGTTTTAAAGATATAACAGGAGGAAAATCTTGCAGTTGCACTGTGAAAATATTGTTGGGAGAGGGTGGAAAGTAAGAAGGAAGAGAGGGAATACGAATGGAGATACAGAAAAGGAATGAAAGGGGTTGCAGCCAGAGATTGAAGGGGCGCTTAAATAATGCCTACAGTGCACCGTTTGAGGTGCACTGATGGCACTAACTCCCCACAGGGAACAGGAATATGGTACAAGTAAATTTTCAGGAGTCGGCGCTGTCAGAAACATTTCAGGCCTTTTACATTCCATTTTAGTTAGATCTAATCAACCACATTCTCTTTTTCTTGGAATATTTTTCCTCGAAAATTTTTCCTTTTGATAAGTTTGAATTTTCACTTTCATAAATGTGATGAGCCGACCTTTTCAAGATGAATTTTTGTTGTTTATCGTCACTCTGGTAAAATACAAATACATCCACTGGGAATGTTTTTTCTTCTGTGAAAATAGGCCTTTCCTTTCTCCGCTACTTTTCTTCCCCTCCCCCAAAAAAAAAAAGACTCCTGTCCACTCATCGTTCTACTTAAAGCCCCTCCCCACCTCCCATTCGACCCAAAACAGAAAAATAAACAAATCAACTAATAAATAAAATGAAAATTCACTGAAAACGTTACCCTCGCTCAATAAAAAATGAACGATTTTCCTTCTTTTACCTTACTTCTGTTATTCTACTTTCTACTTCTTCAAGCAGTAAAGAATATCATTATCTTTGTTTAATTCTCATAACTTATAAAGTGAAAGAGCAGTCTTCATAAATAAAACCTTTCTCTCGCATTTTTCACTCTCCGCTCACCCTTCTCTGAATGGCTTCTTGAATGGGGTGTTGGTTGGGGAGGTTTTAGTGACGTCAGTGTATCTAACGTGGTTAGTGCACTGTAGGCATAACTAAAGGGTATTTGCAGAGTCTAGTCGGCCAATATCTGTATCC
>NC_089765.1:49090305-49105305 GCF_040412425.1 Macrobrachium rosenbergii
ATTACTGGTATATATATAATTACTGGCAACGTACTATCTTTCTCTTACCTGAAATAATTCTGCATCTAATGGTGGGGCCCACACTTGTAATTAGATTAATAGGAGTCAAATTAAAGTTAATTGAAATGGATCTTAAGAGGAAATCAATGTTTCACTTAATAACTTATAATTACACAAATCAGAAGAAACATACTCAGGAGCTGAAATCACCAGCTCCATGGCACCGTACTTACGTTAGGTAACAAAGCAAAGTGTTGCTACTGGCAAATTAGATATACTCTGAGAAAACCTCCAAGGTTAAATTAAAATTAATCAGGATCTTGCAACGTATGTACAATAAATAAATTAGTCTTCGGATTTCAAATCTTGAAGGACTCTTCTCAAAGTTGGTAGCTGATGGAAAGAGGCACCGTGGGATCAGGCAGCTACACAGCAACACGATCATCTATTCTGCAATACAGAACTGCACTATCACTTTGATTGCTACAGCAAATAAAACGTTCACTTTAGGAATGCTGACGGCTGAGAGGGAGAATCACTCAAATCAACTCAAATGCAAACTGAAAAAACACTTATGGTTTACGTTGCACAAGTAAAGATTACACCACTTCACTTAGGGTATTAAGGAGGTTGCAAGGGAGTGAATATTAGAGAGCAATGGAAAAACAGTAAAAGAATATGTGCCGAACAACTTCCAAATCCACACTTTATCTTGGTCCTTAGATGAAACGTCTTGAGATTAAACCAGACTTGTCTTTGATAAAGGGGTCTTGGGCAGGATCAGATCCGTTCAACACAACAAAAGTGACTGTGGGAAGGGTGGGGGGCGGCGGTTGGCAGGGCACCAACCAACAAGCAGTCTGTCTGTGTAGCTGACGTGTCACAAACTGGCTCAGGCCTCTGGCCTGACCTGCTTATATGGCCCCGGTTCCTACCTTTTTCTCCAGCTGACTGGCTTGGGTCAATCGTGGGCGAATCCCGTTATTTGTCCGGTGATGCCCAACCTCCATGTTTTCGGTTTGTGCGTGGAGAAGGAAGCGTACGGCAGCACAAAGCTTTTGACAGTGAGGAATACAATGGAGGGGTCGTTAAAGTTGGAGAGAAGGAGGGAACCAAGCGTTAGGGCGCCATAACAAATTGCTAATGGGCTAGGAGTGTTCCTTCCTTCAACTTCTTTTTGACCTATGTGGCTTGACTTGAAATTCTATCACAAAATGCATTATTTATATATGGAGAGCTTATTATGAATATTCCAACTAATATATATATATATATATATATATATATATATATATATATATATATATATATATATATATATATATATATATATATATATATATATATATATATATATATATATATATATATATATATATATATATATATATATATATATATATATATATATATATTTGTGTGTGTGTGTATTGACACTAAGGTCATATATATCCTAACCCCATTCATTCTCTCAACGTAACCAGATCATCTGTAATAACTCGCTCAGCCTCACTCTTGCCGGCCATTCTGTTAGAGGAGTTATTCTCTCGTGGAAATATCTTCCTCCAAATTTTCTAGTTGATTGAAAAATATAAAAATGATTTCTCAGTTAATGACTTCCAGCGATGATACAACTACAACCATCAAGTAACGGAAATCATTCAGCTACAAGAACGCTTTTTTATACTTGTTCTAGAAGTGTCTGCTCATATAATAATAATAATAATAATAATAATAATAATAATAATAATAATAATAATAATAATAATAATAATAATAATAATGTCTTTTAGAAAGGCGACCACTCGTGTGTTCATGTTTCATGAAAATTATGGCTGCATCAACTGTGATTAATCTGCGACAAAGTTTTTCTGTTTTCTAATAATTCCATTCTCTGTAGGGGGGAAAGGTCACATGACCTTTCCTCCACAAAGAAGGAAATATTAGAAAACCAGAAAACTACTATAATTTAAACTCCTCTCATGCAGGCAGAATAATAATAATAATAATAATAATAATAATAATAATAATAATAATAATAATAATAATAATAATAATAATAATATACGAAGGGAACAGACCCTCTCTTAAACAGATCTTATTAAAGAGGATGGCTGTATTATGCGAATTTATCTTATACAACATCTTTTCTATTTTCCTTATAATTCGCTTTTCGGGCTCAACGATGTTGGTCAGCAACTGGCCGATATTCATATTGGAAAAAGGATGGTGTGTGGAATGCGGGAAGTCTTTTATTGAAATATCCAATCAGAAATCCCTCGTTGTCTGAATTCAGGTTCTACCTCAGGTGCCGTCAACATGTTTCGACCAGCTCGTTGGTCATCCTCTGGACGTGGTTGAAAACGATCTGGAGAAACAAGGCGCTTTTGTCGGTATTTATAGGGGGGTCTTGATCGTTGCTGAATTATGATTGGCTGCCCGGGCAGGTCATCTCGGGCGGAGCCTTCTCTCCCATGTTGATGTTCAGGGCTCGTCTTGCGTGTGAGCGGCATTGTAGTGCTGGGGATGAATGGGAGAATTTCGATCCTCAGATGACGAATTTTTATTCGCTCGTTCGCTATGGGGGTTGCTCGGTGCCGGTCTCCTGGTGGCTGTGGGGAGGAGAAAGGTTTCCTGCTTAATGTTGAAGGTTGGTTTCTCCTTCCCAATGTGCAATGTTTCCAAGAGGCGCAGGCGGTGGTGGTCCGTAGTTCGGTCAATTATTTCTATATTCGTGATTATATCTTTTCTTGCAATTCTCTGGTTATGGGCGGTCCTGGCATGGTTAAAGATGGCTCCCTCTTGGGTGTGGCAGGAAATCCTCTTGGAGAAACGCATGATGGTCATACAGATGTAAAAATCGAGGCATCCTCGGACGGGGCTTGAGTACCAGCATACCACGTTGGTTTTCTTCAAGGGGTCCTGCTGAGGGGGTTGGATTATTACGTATCACCAGGCTGCTCGTCTTCTTGCTCTTGTAATAAATAACCAGATGAATATTCTTGTTGGGGTCAATGGGGCTGACATTATTCTCGATGATGTTTTTGAAGGCACGTTCGTCTTCTTTATATTTATGATGAAATTGTCCTTTAAAGAAGAGCTCTGTTAGTTCAGGGGCATCGAGACGAGGTTCCTGCCGGTACCATTTATCGATGTTCGCCTTGATAGACTCTTCTATATTCCGGTTTGGGTGTCCATTGTCGACGAGGGTCTGGGCTACACGTTCCATTTCTCCGTGTGTGTCATTCCAGGAGGAGCAGTGCGAGAAGGCCCTCCTGACATAGGCGCTGATGGTGGAGTACTTATACCTCTCGGGGCACTCACTCGCCCCATTCATACACATGCCCAGGTTCATGCGCTTCGTGTAGACATTCGTAGAGAAAGAGGCCTCTCTCTGCTCCACAAGGACGTCAAGGAAGGGGAGGCAGTGGTTTTGGCTGTGTTTGATGGTGAAACTGAGGCAGCTATGGTTGTGGAAAGCACGCCTCAGGTTTTCGATCTCTTCTTGCGAATTGGCGCTGACGAAGGTATCATCGATGTAGCGCACGTACATCATTGGCTAGTCTGTGTCTGAATATCCTTTGCAATGCCCATATAGAAATTGGCGAAGAGGACTCCAAGGGGAGAACCCATCGCCACCCCGTCGATCTGGGTGTACATATGGCCACGATGGTTGGAGAAAGGGGCCATTTTGGTGCATATTTCCAGAGCAGCACTCCCCGGAGTATGTATTGCTTAGTTGGATGTGGAATCCCTATTCACCAAAGTCACTGTCGATGAGACCATCCAGGTGATCTTGGACCACGTGTATAGGGACCTCACCACCCCATCCCTGAACATCCCTGAGCATGCCTTCCGCGCCCTCCTAGAAATATGCCCCAAAATGGCCCCTTTCTCCAACCATCGTGGCCATATGTACACCCAGATCGACGGGGTGGCAATAGGTTCTACCCTTGGAGTCCTCTTCGCCAATTTCTATATGGGAACTGTGGAGCAAAGGGTATTCGAAGACACAGACCAGCCAAGGATGTACGTGCGCTACATCGATGATACCTTCGTCAGCTCCAATTCGCAAGAGGATATCGAGAACCTGAGGCGTGCTTTCCACAACCATAGTTGCCTCAGTTTCACCATCGAACACAGCCAAAACCACTGCCTCCCCTTAATTGACGTCCTTGTGGAGCAGAGAGAGGCCTCTTTCTCTACGAAGGTCTACACGAAGCGCACGAACCTGGACATGTGTATGAACGGGGCGAGTGAGTGCCCCGAAAGGTATAAGCGCTCCACCACCAGCGCCTACATCAGGAGGGCCCTCTCACACTGCTCCTCCTGGAATGACACACACGGAGAAATGGAACGTGTAGCCCAACCCCTCGTCGACAATGGACACCCAAAGTGGAATATAGAAGAGTCTATCAAGGCGAACATCGATAAATGGTACCGGCAGGAACCTCATCTCGATGCCCCTGAACTAACAGAGCTCTTCTTTAAAGGACAATTTCATCATAAATATAAAGAAGACGAACGTACCTTCAAAAACATCATCGAGAATAATGTCAGCCCCATTGACCCCAACAAGAATATTCACCTGGTTAGTTATTACAAGAGCAAGAAGATAAGCAGCCTGGTGATGCGTAACAATTCAGCACCCCCCCTCAGCAGGACCCCTTTAAGAAAACCAACGTGGTATACCGGTACTCATGCCCCGTCCGAGGATGCCTCAGTTCTTACATCGGTATACCCACCATGCGTTTCTCCAAGAGGATTTCCTGCCACACCCAAGAGGGAGCCACCTTTAACCATGCCAGGACCGCCCATAACCAGAGAATTGCAAGAAAAGATATAATCACGAATATGGAAATAATTGACCGAACTACGGACCACCACCGCCTGCGCCTCTTGGAAGCATTGCACATTGGGAAGGAGAAACCAACCCTCAACATTAAACAGGAAACCTTTCTCCTCACCACGGCCGCCAGGAGACCTGCACCGAGCGACCCCCATAGCGAACAAACGAATAAAAATTCGTCATCTGAGGATCGAATTTCTACCATTCATCCCCAGCACTACAACGCCGCTCACACGCAAGACGAGCCCTGAACATCAAAATGGGAGAGAAGGCTCCGCCCGAGATGACCTGCCCGGGCAGCCAACCATAATTCAGCACCGATCAAGACCCCCCTATAAATACCGACAAAAGAGCCTTGTTTCTCCAGATCTTTTTCGACTACATCCAGAGGATGACCAAGGATCCGGTCGAAACATGTCGACGGTACCTGAAGTAAAACCTGAATCCAGACGACAAAGGATTTCTAATTGGATATTTCAATAAAAGACTTCCCGCAGTCCACACACTATCCTGTTTCCAACATGAATATCGGCCAGTTGCTGACCAACATCGCTGAGCCAGAAAAGCGAATTATAAGGAAAATAGAAAAGGTACTGTATAAGATAAATTCGCATAATACAGCCATCCTTTTTAATAATAATAATAATAATAATAATAATAATAATAATAAAAGTCTTGAAATGGAGAAACAATTCCACAGTTATGTATGGGTTTTACATTTACTTTTAAATGCATATACCCAAAAGTAACTGTGGATTTGTTTTCCAATAATAATAATAATAATAATAATAATAATAATAATAATAATAATAATAATAATAATAATAATAATAATAATAATAAATTTACACTTAAATCCACCCCACGAGAACGTTTGATCTTGGAAACCAATAAAACAATAAATCTCCTTAATAATCTAAAGTACCTAAGTCCAAAATCCACCTAAACGGCCCCGGACACAATATAAAAGGTGCCATTACAGAGATGTAGGCGTTATCATCCTCACTGTTATGGTAATACGAAGGTTAATAAAAGTAGTTTATTTTTTATACGATGCCGATAACTCTACAAGGAACAGACTCACATAACGAGTGAATTACTTTGTTGCTGGAAGTCCCCGTGGCAATGAAGTTGATGTTCGTTATGTAACTTCTCATCAACAACTAATACTACTTCAGAGGTAATGATAATAATAATGGTAATTAAAGAATGCGCATAACAGTAAGAGTCTTGAAATGGAGAAACGAATCCACAGTTATGTATCGGTACAAAAATATTTCAAAATAAATATATATAGAAAGCTTTCGGGAATCTGTTCGATTCCCCTTTTCAAAATCTGTAAAGAATTATATTTAAATATATATTTGTACCCGTACACAGCAGTGGATTTGTTTCTCCAATAATGGCAATGAAGAAAATCTTTGTTTAGCTTTCAACTTGACGTAATTCCAGAAGTTTGATTTAAGAAATTCAGCCTGTCAAGCTAAACACTTTATTTCCTCATTCTTTCTTCAAATCTTCAGCTGAGAGCCACTGTGGACAGAGTCAACAGACTACAAACTCAAAAGGGCTCCAAAGGGAAATCACCCAGCTGATGGAGACAAGTTATAGGAACAGGAGGCAAAGAGATAAATAAATATGAGGGAATAAATAATAAAACCGACGCACCTGAATTCAGAAGACGTCAGCAGAAAGCAGGAATGACTCTGCTCCTTGCTTGCGCATTTGGAGATCAGAAGATTCCACAAATTCACTAGGGAAATTATTTCGCATTTCTCCTGTAGCCAAAATAAAACTACTAGTAAACCGAATGGTATTAAATCAGATGCTTGAAAATGACACAGTGTTTGAAGAAGCTGCCAGCCTGGGACACTTTGGCCATTCAGCGTTCGAGAAAGTGAAGAGAATGAGTTGGAGCGGTTGGACAGCAAGATAAAGAGATCTAGAGAATAAAAGATATGAAACACTAAGATCTAAAGGTGGAACTGGGAGAAATCTCCACAGTTACACAAAGAAGTAACAGTTAGAGAGGCTGGACAGCAAGATTGAAGATAGGAAGAGGGAATGTAGATGAAGTAAAAAACTAAAATGTGGGTGTCCTCTGGCATTGTCTACAGGAAAATAATAATAATAATAATAATAATAATAATAATAATAATAATAATAATAATAATAATAATAATAATAATAATACTCACAGACATATAAAAATCGTAATACATTCGCGTTCAGAGAACTTAGCGTCCCGACAAGCGAATATCACGAAATCCTCAAGTTTCCAATTACAAGGAACCCTCTTCAGACTTTGTCCAATTCCTCTTTCTCTTGGCTTTCAAACTTTGACTTGGGGAATTTATTACTTTTTCAAGAATACAAGACTGAGAATAGAATGTCAGGAGCATCCCACATGGAGAATAAGTTTCCTGAGAAATGATAATGAATGTATGAATAAATGAATGAATGGATGAATGAGTACATATATACATACATACATATATAACGTACACACTCACACACACACACATACACACACACAGACACACAGACACACACACACACACACATATATATATATATATATATATATATATATATATATATATATATATATATATATATATATATATATATATATACATATATATATACATATATATATACATATATATATATATATATATAATATATATATATATATATATATATATATATATATATATATATATATATATATAGCATATATATATATATATATATATTTATATATATATATATATTTTATATATATATATATATATATATTTATATATACATATGCTGTGTGTGTGTGTGTGTGTGTGTAAACCAATCAGTGCACAGTTTTCTTTTATTATGGTTACTGTTGAATATCAGCCTAGCTTCCAAAAAAAAGATATTTTGTGACTCAAGATAATTTATGAGACATGATTTTCACAAACAACGTTCCAGTGGAAATTGTTTCATAACCAACTACAATATTTTGTGGTCGATATTCATCTTCTTCTTCGTTTAACGTGTTTTTTCCCATTTTTATATGGGGTAAGTCATGATTCCTTCTTTTGAAGGACTTTGATTTGGCGTTGGGGTGGGTCGTAGCCTCGCTCGGCTGCCCCTGCCTGACATCAATTAGACCCCAGTAACGATGTGTACGTGTATCGTACCAATCCCAGCCCCTTTCTCCAGCAGCTGAGGAGAACTGGGCGGTTAGGTCGACAGTTCGAGATGTGTATGGTTAAGGTGTCTGTTATGTTTTAGAAGATGTTGGAGTGGCTTTGTTTGTGTGTGTATTAGTCTGTAACACCCATTTGCTTTCAGCAAACCTATTAGTTGATTACATACGTATTATTTATCCTGGGGTTTCTAAACGGATAGCAAAATGTCCACCTTCCCTGACCAGTCGGCTGCGGATCTGAACCTGCGCCACGGACCTCTACGTTTATTTCAAGTCCTAGGCTGCTGCTCTACCGACCGAGCGTTAACTTAATATAAAGAACACTGTAACGAGCTCATCTTTTCAAAAATTGAGTGTAATCAACATATCGTTTGCATACTAAATGTTGAAATTCCTAGGAAATGTTAAGTAACCTACAAGATTTTCCAAGCATAGTACTTCAATCTGTTATTGACAATAAAGCAATCGGCTTTCGATAACAAGCTCTATAGCTGTTCAAACTCTGCCTGTCATGGGTTTCTAAAATTTGTTAACCATTTCCATTGAAAAGTCAGTATTTAATTTGATCGCTTCTTTTGTAAAGGTGTTGACATAGACAGGTCATATGTCTTAGCATGTCAGAAATGAGTGCCCAGAAATTTCAGATCTGTTAAGTACAAAAATTCTAGAATTTCTCACACTATATTCATATTAGAAATGTGGCTGATACGATGAATTACGAATTTTGACAGCTTGCAATTTGGGGTCTTTGTTAAGAACGAAACGGCTGAGAGTGAATGTTTTTATGGGTGCGTCCACACTTCAGTAAAACATACCACCAACAAATGTCGGGAACTCATCGCATACATATCACAGACAGGTTGAAAACATGTCAACGACCTTTAATGGAGAACGAACCCTTGGAAAATTCTGGATAATCACATGAAGCACTGGTTAGAAATACAAATAAGTCGCTGACTTGTATTCAATGTTTGCAATCTGTGTGCGATAAGTGGCCGACTTGTGTTCATAACATGTTTTACTGTAGTGTGGATACACCATTGTGTATCTTACACAAACTATATTGTATGTGAAGTACCTGTTACGCAAAGCATCTTTACTTAATTTTGCTTTTTCAGTTTTTAAGATTTATATTGCTTTTATCTCCTGTTCATAAAATCTATGTAAAAAAATAGTGGTGGGGGCGGTTTTCAAAAGCAGTATATTAAATAAAAATATTTTTCATTTTGTTTAGATTATCAACCTTTTTTTTAAGATTTATTACGCCATGCTTTTGTCCGACTTAGTGACTTTCCTTCTTTTGAGAATATATTTCGAACGTTTTCCTGTCTACGCATTTTCATTATTTCATACCCATTAGTTTTTATATATAAATAAAAAAATTAGGTTATCCTTTATTCCTTTATACAGGTTTTTCAAGGCTGAAAGGTTTTGAGAATTTGGCTGCAGTATGAAATCTTTCATCTCACTACAATGATTAGTCAGAAACGTTCATAACATCGTTGTCAGGGTTAAAACAAGAATGTCGAGTGGGCACTTCACTTAAACAATTTCCGTGTATGTTTTTTTTTTAATTTTCGAAATATTTGAAAATATTTGTCCAAAAAAAAAAATCAAAAAAATTTAAAGTCAATAGAACAAATAGTGTTTTGTTTTTCATTTAGTTCCAACCCGTTGTTTCGACTCTCGCTTGCATTTGTTTGAACTGGCTGCTCTTCTCTCTCTCTCTCTCTCTCTCTCTCTCTCTCTCTCTCTCCCGACTTTCTGCTGTTTCTGCAAGTTTTGCAATATTGGTTCAATTCAAAGATAAGGCTGTTTTGCAACTCCTGCACGTCTTGTCTCATTTCCGGAACAAACCAAAACCTGGCGGTCCATTTCCATCGAATTTGATGTAAATATGCTGTTTCTTTCTGCCTTTTTTTTTTCCTTTTTTTGTATTTTTGTTTAAGCTTTCAGATTTTATCTATATTATCTGGTCTGATTTCTTTAATAATGATGTATGTTGTTGTTCCCACGTCGTATTTTTTCAAGAGTCTTTTTTTACATTGGCAACGGAGAGCTGATGAAACACAAAACAACGACCTAGACTTATGAACTGGTTGTTTCTTCATAAAGAATATATAAATGTACTAAAGTTACGAGTATCAGCGTAACTGTAAACCCCAACAGTTTTCTCTGCCCTTGAATTTTTATATTGCTTGAGAATATGTGCTAAACATTTTGGACAAGTGAAAGAAAAGCAGGTATATATTTACTCATCATCTCTGATAGGCAAAGAGGTTAAATTGGTGAACTGCATATATATATATATATATATATATATATATATATATATATATATATATATATATATATATATATATATATATATATATATATATATATATATATATATATATATATATATATATATATATATATATATATATATATATATATATATATATATATATATATATATATATATATATATATATATATATATATATATATGTATGTGTGTGTGTGTGTGTGTGTGTGTGTGTGTGTGTGTGTGCAATTGTAATGGCCATAATGCCTTCTTAACTTCTCGAATTCTTCGCACTTTTTTGGATATGCTTGTCACTACAAAACCTTAAGATCCAAGTGCAAGGTCGAGAACGTGACTTCGTTGTGATTATGGTGACGCGGGTTCGTTTCCCGCTCCCGGACATCACAACCACTCCAGTTTCTTGCACTTGGATCTCAAGGCTTTTGTAGTGACAAGCGTATCCAAAAAAGCGCGAAGAATTTGAGAAGTCAGGAGGGCATTGTGGCTATTACAATGACATATGTATCTGTATCTAGATTCTAAATACATACAAACATATATATATTAATGTATATCATATATATTATAAATATATATATGTATATATATATATAACTATATATATATATATATATATATATATATATATATATATATATATATATATATATATATATATATATATATATATATATATATATATATATATATATATATATATATATATATATATATATATATATATATATCAACAAGCAGGAGTCCAAAGAAGACGACAGTCAACAAAACAGTCGCATATTTATTGTTAGAAACGTTTCGTGTTACTTAAACACATCATCGGTCTGTAAAATTGAAAAATACATATTAATTCCCTTAATTCAAAATAAAAGCTAAATTAAAAACAGTAGTTACATTCTTTAAAGTTACAAAACATATAAAAGTAAAAAAAATGAGCAAAGGATTTTTTAAGCCAACCTGATCACAAGAAAGGGAAAGACGAAGTGAGACTACAAGCTCATGCATGCCCAGAGATTAATTCTAAGGCCAAAAGGAGAAGAAGAGAGGTTGGAGTTTAGAAGAGGTGCATGACGTTTAATAAACAAAGACTCAAGGGTCGTTAAGTAAGCAGATTATTTGGCAGTTCCAATTATGGAAAAATATTTTTTATCAATGTTAATCTTGCATTTAACGGGATGATTTCTAATACCAGAAAATTCGGGGTTAGTAATTCGTGAGCCAGTTCTGTAGCTCAAACCTAAGTGGCTGTAATAACGGACCTGCAGCATTCTCTTTGATGAGCCAACGTAACTACCAAGACATCTTGGGCATTCAATGTTTAACTTTGGTTCTAAGAAAGTCAGAGTGAGTATGTGGTATCGTGGCGTACATAGTCAATTTCGGAACATTAAATTTCACAATGGGATCAGAAAAGTTACGCGCTAAAGTCTTGTTAACTATATTATAAAAAAAAAAGTTATTTTGGATAGGAATTTTTGGTAAAATATCAAGTAAAATTTCAACTTGAGTGGAAATTCACCCAGACAGGGTGGTTATTGCATTAATTTAAAATGAAAAGTAATATGAACTGTAAAAGCTACCTCCAAGGCCTGTATAAGTATTTTTTCTAAAAACTGATGTACTAAAATTATGGTAAAAGCGGGTGATTTTTGCGTCTAAAAAGGCCAGTGTATTCTCAGTCTCCTGCGCAATAGTACATCTAATGTTGGGATGTCTAGAGTTAACGTAATCTAGAAAAATCTGGCATTGCCACGAATGTTTAAATAGAGCAAAGGTGTCATCCACATATCTCCTACAGTAAAGGGGTTTAAAGGATTCATTATATTATATATATATATATATATATATATATATATATATATATATATATATATATATATATATATATATATATATATATATATATATATATATATATATATATATATATGTGTGTGTGTGTCTGTGTGTAATGAATTTATATATATACTTCCTTTGCTCTCATTCAGAGAGAGAGAGAGAGAGAGATAGGAGAGAGAGAGAGTCTGAGTCAGTCATCGTATATATTTTTGAAATTTAGAGGGCAAATGCACCTATTTTTATATATAAGGCTTTCCTTGATAAAAAAGAACATAGAGAGAGAGAGAAGAGAGAGACTTCCTTGAGAGAGAGAGAGAGTATTTTGAAATTTAGAGGGCAAATGTGCTAAAGCTTTTTGTCAGAGAGAAATATCTTCTTCTTCTTCTTCTTCTTCTTCTTCTTCTTCTTCTTCTTCTTCTTCTTCTTCTTCTTCTTCTTCTTCTTCTTCTTCTTTCTTTCAAGACTAAATTTCACATTTCCTTCCATTTCAGAGCAGAGTAGGAAAATCCTTTAAACGCCTTTATAGGGTGCTGGTGGGGTGGGGTTGTTTCCTGGGCGTGGGGAGGGGGGAGAAGGGGTCCTTTTTCCGCCTGTATTTATCTCCTCTCTGCTAGAAGTGTCCGTTTTCTTTCCCGTGCCTTTAAAACGAAAATTTCTCATAGGGACTTTGATTCTGACTGGAAGGTTTTTACTCGATGAAACCTTTCGGACGCTGGGGTCTTTTGGTTGTCTGCGCATGCGTGGGTACAAAAATGAAAATGTGACAATGACCATCAAGTTGACAAAACTAATATTCAGTGAAAAAGAATTCTTATGATCAATACTAGCAATACTGATAAAGTTAAAGAGAACAACACTGCTTCTGTCTGTACTACTAAAGGTAGTGATAGTAATAATAACAGTTAGGAGGAAAAAGCTTCAAAAATGAATAAAAAAAACATACATAATGATCACGATAGAAATAATAGAAAAAGCTTCTAAAGCTTTAATCGGTATATTTTTCCAATTTTCAATATCAATGTACAGTATACATGCTTCCTTTACGCATATACGTACATACATACATATACATACATACACACACACATATATTTATATATATATATTTATATATATATTTTATATATTATATATATATATATATATATATATATTATATATATTATACATATATATGTATGTATGTATTATGTACACACACACACACATACACACACACACACACACACACACACACACACATATATATATATATATATATATATATATATATATAATGGGCGCGCCACTGGGCAAGAAGCGGATGCTTGGGTGTTTTTCGGATTCAGCATGGTCCGAACACGACTGGGCATTTCAGGCGCAAACTCAGCATTGTCAAGCTCCTGGAAGGCCCTTCGTTACAACACATATGCAGCGAAAGTAATGTCATCATGGAAACTTCTAGAAGCCTTATCCGGTTACCGATCTAGATTGGTAGGGAGTGTTACTGCGGTGATGTATGTTCGTTTGTCTAAATGGGAGTGGCCGATGAGGCAAGTGTGAGAGCTTTTGTGAAATGTGGGGCATTATTGTTGTTGGAGACGGTGATCATAGGAGGTGAATAGATAAGCTCCTTATTACCTGTTGGAAAGGTAAGCTTAAGACAACTGGTGAACATTTAATGACTTGTCGTGTATTTTATTATTTCTGAATGCCTATGGTTTTTCTTACTTTTATTTACTCATTTTCTTTATTGGGTTTTAATTATGTTATGGGAAATATCCCGCATTGTGTCATATTTAGAGTAATGCAAGAATGTTTCTTTGACTGACAGAAGTTACTGGGATAAACCACGCACGGGTGCGCAAATAGCATGGACAATGGTCGGGGTCACTGTTTTACACTTCTGTCTTTGTTGTTTAACTACTGGACATTGGTGTTAGTATGGGACACTAAGTATTAATGTTGGGGAAAGGGATTTTGGTTTCTCTTTTATGACCACTTATGTTTAAATGACGTTGTAGGTGGCGGTTTAATAACCTTCTGTTAGCTCATTCTTTCCATTTAACCGTTCTCATGTTGGGTTTACGAAACAAAGTCTATTTTTGTATCCCAAGTTTAATGTAAACATCCCCGTTTAGATGTAGAATTGTGTCTGAATTTAAGAGAGACAGAGACGGTTTTCTTCGGCCAGCTACCAACCTGCGCGATTCTTGCCAGGTAAGTTGAAAACAAGGTTGTATGAATGTTCATTTCATATAACACACACACACACACACACGCGCACACACACACACACACACACACACACACACACACATATATATACATATATATATATATATATATATATATATATATATATATATATATATATATATATATATATATATATTAATTTTGAATGTCAAGATTTCCAGTAAAAACATTCAAATTACATTTAAAAACATAAATCACAGAAACCCAATGCAAAATAAAAAAAAACTACAAAAAAACGAGAAACATCACCACAAAAAAAAAAAAGCTAAAACTCCTATGTAAAAATGAAAAAAAATGAAAAAAGGAAAACGGTAACAGCCAGGATTACCAGCTTTATCCTGGTGATAAGAGAAGGAAAGTTTTCATGGGCGCTCTTCTTGTCACCTTTACGTGACCAGGGTCACTGATCCGAAGGCGAGAGGTCACGGCCAATCGTTATAGTGTTAGGGATGGCAAAGGGGGTATACTTTGCTCTGCTGTAAGCACCTTTGGTGAGAGAGAGAAAGAGAGAGGAATGAAAGAATAGTTCTGAAAAATATATATATATATATATATATATATATATATATATATATA
>NC_089765.1:49107805-49127805 GCF_040412425.1 Macrobrachium rosenbergii
AATTTATACATAATATGGAAATTGTAATGAAAGACATTGTATAACAAAAAAAAATTCAGATACATATAATATTTTAATTTATCAATTAATGAATACACGAAGAAACAGATTATAATATATGATTAAAAAAATGATACGACAAAAACAAAAAAATGAAAGACAGAAAGCATACATAAAAATTGTGTGAAAGCATTAACAAAAGAAATTAATCTTTAGTAGTGAATGCAACATTCAAGGATTTTACTTTGATTTATTTAAACTTTTTTTTTTTCCTCTTGAGGTCACTAATATTTTAAAAACACTTTTCGAACATCTCTCTCTCTCTCTCTCTCTCTCTCTCTCTCTCTCTCTCTGGGTCTGAAAGCAAGATAAAATACATACAGATTTCTTTCCATGTCTAGAGTACCATAATAATACTAGATGTTTTTCTTAACTAATTTAAAGCGGATGTTAATATAAAATAAAATGGATGCTCTTTCGTTGCTAGTATGCAATTGGGAAGCTTGTTGCTTATTTTAATATATATATAGTCTAATGATATGTCTTATGATATGTGAGTAATATGTTTTCTGTGTTTTTTGATGTGTTTTCTTTCAGATTTCTCATGTGTTGTGAAGTATAACGAGGTGGTTTTGTAGTATGTATGCTTTTGTACAATGCTTGTATATGTTTTCTTTTGTGATTATCATATATGGACTGAAATAACATTAATAATGTTTATGGGAGAGTCAGGACTTAGAAAGGGTTGGTTGGTTGTGTGATAAGATGAGGTACATCTTCCTATAAGCTTTTGTGTACACAACTGTGTGTGTTCAGGTGGACAGGATGTGGGTATGCAAAAGAGATCATAGAAACCACTTAATGTTATCAGTTAACAGTGAGAAGGGGTGACAGGTTTGATAGCTGTGGTCAGTTCAGATGCCTGTGTGTGTGTGTGTAGACAAATGTTAAGGCAGGAAGCTGCTGTCAGTCATTCCAATAAGGATACAGGCCTATGTCGCTGTCTGAGCCAGAGAATAAATTGTTTATTCCATAAAGAAAGAAATTCTGTTTATTCTGTTGCAGAGAAAGAAACTCAGTTTATTCCTGTTTATTCCAGGGTGACCAATTTCTTCAAATATCTAGCTGGCAACCCAGGTTTAACCTCATGGAAGATATTGGTAAAATAAATTTCAGTACAGATAGAGAGCTGGTAGGAATAGGTGCTCTCTCTCTCTCTCTCTCTCTCTCTCTCTCTCTCTCTCTCTCTCTCTCTCTCTCTCTCTCTCACACACACACACACACACCATAAAGAAGTGTGTAAAATTATGATCACTCTCCCAAGCATATAAGTTTTGTGTGCTGATAATAATATTTGGTAGAATCTAATGTAAGAGGGAGATTACTCTAACAGGCCTAACAAAGGCGTTTTTGTGAGGAAAAAGGAGTTGTGTAATCGTGTGCAGAGATTGGTATAAGGTAAAGTGGCATTTGCTATTTTTTTTTACCATGGTAAAAAGCTGAATATGATTTTGGTAAAAAGTTGAATATGATCTTTTAAAAAAAGTGAATGTGATCCTTTAAAAGGTGGATGTAAACTTTAAACAGATTTTGCCTTAGTGAAATTATTGTTGATAAACTTTTTGTGCATTTTTACATTTATTGTCTTTATAATTAGTTTATGTGTTCTTGTGTTTTTAATTTCATAGTGTTATCCAAGATTTTGTGTTGGTGATTTAACATTGATTATTTTGCACTTTATATGTGTTGATACTTTAACACTGAATATTTGTGTTGATTTCATTTCTTACGATTTCTTGTTCAAATTTGGAGTAAACCATAAAAATTTGAATTTTGCTTAGTTAACTTAATTTCTTGATAAATTAAAGTTTTTGAATTAATCTTGTTTAAGAATTAATTCAATCTTATGTTGGTTTTGAGTAATAATGAATTATTTTTAGCCCATGGTCTCTAATTATAACTTTTTAACTTAGAAATAAATTTTTGTGTTTAAAGTTTTAAAAGCACAGTGTTTCATTTTTGACCACCAGTAAATAGAGTTGTTTGTGTATGCACAAGGTAAGTGATAGACATGTTATGTTCTCCTTCATGATTTTGAAGTGAATTAGGACCAGGGAAACAATCATAGTTGTTAGATGGAGTGATGCCCTTTCCCCTCTAGTATATTTATTGCTTAATAGTTGCTACCTCACCCATAACTTGATGAACTTAGATTGATTTTTCAAGTGATAAGCAAGTTTTAAGAGATCACTGTTACCTTTAGTGTTCAGTCGTAATACTATTGTTATGAGGTTTCAGGTATCTGGTTAAAGTGAGGTAAATTTTTAGACTTAATAGTTGTGTAATGACCAGGTACTTCATTACTTTGTGACAATATTGTGCACCCACACACACATGTATGTATGTATATATATATATATATATATATATATATATATATATATATATATATATATATATATATATATATATATATATATGTATATATATATATATATATATATATATATATATATATATATATATATATATATATATATATATATATATATATATATATATATATATATATATATATATATATATATATATATATATATATATATATATGTATATATATATATATATGTATATATATATATATATATATATATATATATATATATATATATATATATATATATATATATATATATATATATATATATATATATATATATATATATATATATATATATATATATATTTTTTTAAGTTTCTATATATATATATATATATATATATATATATATATTTATATATATTATATGTATTTGTGAAACATATATATATATATATATATATATATATATATATATATATATATATATATATATATATATATATATATATATATATATATATATATTTATATATAGGGTGTTTTGAAATTTCATAAACTAAAATTGATATGGACAAAAACAAAGTAATTCAGCCTGTTCTTGAGTATTTAATGTTTTGTGTGGTATAGCCTCCGTTATAGCAAATCACAAAAAAGCTGAGACTAAACCCATTTCCTGAGCATAGGTCGTCGAGGCTTGGTATACCATATATCAACACGATCCTTTTAGATATACCAATGTTTTCACACACATTATAGGAGCTACCTGGAAATTCATTTCACGAGAAGATATATACCACTTTTTTTAGCAGCCCTGTGCCTGAAGAGCCTGAAACTGTATAAATGAGGAGAATCCACCAGTAAGCACATCTGATATTCGCCATTCCACGACTGTCCTTTTTCTTTGATGATCCACGTTTAAAGTCAGCTTCATCAAACATTCAGGAAATTTAAGAAATGAACATCCAACAAAACCATGCTGACTGTGAAGAATTCATCTGATGCGGCAACTGTTGCTTTAAGAAAATGAACCACAAAACCATGCACAGTCTTTCTCTGTTGCTGAGTGATGTTGGGCTTGCTGATAACATGAAATGGCTTGATACCAGATTTTTTCAACTCACGATATACAGCACTATAACTTCTCTTCTTTCCCTTTTTGTTTCTAGTTCAAGCGCCAATTTAAGTAAAGACTTTCTTGGTCTACCCACTGCCTCAGCTATGATGTCTTTTGACTCCTGAGAAAGGACTTCAGGCCTTCCATGATTCTCACTTTTTCAATGATGACAGTCATATGCATTTTTGTTCCAGTTTCTTTTAACAAAGGATTCATCTCTTTTAATGTATTTAGCTATCTAGGAATGTGAAATGAAGGATGCACCAGCATCCCTGGCCTCTCTGAAGGTTATAGCCTGGATTCGGTCAATCCATCTGATTTCCTCCGAGTCGTTAGCCATGGCTGTATCTAACTCCGTCACTCAGTCTGAAAATACAAGAAATGTAAAATGAAAAATAGCTTAATAGAAACTTAAAATAATGTACTTGGAGATAGCCCATAGCAGAAAACTTCATAACTTTCCATTTGTTCTGTGGGGGGGGGGCGCTCTAATTTCGAAACACCCAGTATATGTACGGTATATACTGTCACGTGCATTTATTCATTGTAAATGCATGGCCGGTTCCATGGTCTACATATTGAAAGAACAAGTAAAGTAAATGTGTGTCAGTTGCTAGGAACACATAAGCAGCATTATAAACAACGTCCCCTGCCAATTAGCAATTCGCTACGGAGGGCACCTTCATGAAGAAAACTCCACCCTACATCACCCTCTCAACTTTAATGTCCTGCTATTGTATTTCTTTTGTCCTCTCGTTTGTGTGTTGTTGCCGATTGCTTTTCTAGCACACCTTCATCCTGAGCTGTCAACAAGATGCCAACTGGGAGCTGGAAAGTCTAACGATCATCAGTCTCCTTGGACAGAGGTGGAGAAGCGGAAAAACCTGTATAAGGAGAGGTCATAGGTCGCTCGTGAGAGTTTGCAACTTACAGCCAGAGCAAATAAAGCCTTATCGGTCAGTCTTCAGACCTCCCTCCCTCTCTCCTACAAAGTGGTCTTCAGATGTGTTAATTGGATTCGATCCCACTGACCCCTTGTTGTGAATTCAGAGTCTGGCTTCAGCATCAAGATGTCTATCTCCAGGATAATGGTACAATGAGAACTGGAATTGTCCGATACACATTATATTTTACTATACTTCTTATTTTGCTCTCATATTCACTCCCTTGCAATCTCCTTTGGAGCTTACGTGAGCAGTGTAATTCCACTAGTGTAACGTAACTCAGAAGTGTTAACTGGTTTGCATTTTTATTTGTTCTTTGAGTGATTTCCCTCTCATCCTTCAGCATTCCCAAGTTAAATATGTCAATTGTTTTTGCAATTGAGTGACCATGCATATGTATTGCAGAATAGGTGATTGTGCAGCTGTGTAGCACCTGTTATCCACAGTGCCTTCTCCCCATCTTCCCAGTGAGAAGATCCCTTCAAGATTTTACATCTAAAGATATATTTAATTGTGACCTTATGTTACGCAATTCTGTTTAATCTTAATCTAATCTTAGGGGCTCTTAAATCCATTGTGATTCACTGTATTATAAGGTTCTTTTAACCTACATCCAAGTTTTTAGGTTCTTAAGTCAATTGTGGTTATCCTCACTGCAAGATGCTGTTAATCTTAAGATATTCTAGAGAAGCTTATCTCATATTGATTAGCTAGTGGCATTATTTGCTTTGTGAATTAACGTAATTACGGTGCCACGGAAATAGTGATTAAGCTCCTGTGTAATTTTCTTCTAGTTTGTGTAATTATATCCTATTAAGTCAATCCTTGATTTTCCCTCAATTTCCATTGAAATTACCCTTTACAGTAACTCTTACCTTTTTTTTACAAGTGTGGTCCCTAGTCAGATGCTGTTAGAACTTGAGTAAAATTTTGAAGTCATGTTGCAATCACACTGCAGTCCACACTTGTAAAATTATGGATATATGTGTATGTGTATATATATATATATATATATATATATATATATATATATATAAATATATATATATATATATATGTAATATTTATTTATTTCTGTGAAACACATCCCATGTGTTCATTTCCATAATATCCCACAGTGAAAGGAGTAAGTCAAATGAAATATTAGCAATTTGAGCCCTGATGGGTCTGGAGTTGGGGAAAATTCGCTGGTATGCTAGGCCATAGTCACCTGCCGGGGAAAACCCTCAAATACATAAGTACTCAGGTTCCAACTCCTTTTATTACCTTTGCACCCAAATTATTAATGCCCTGGACTCTTGCTCGAAAGACCAGGGTTCGGTCCCTTGGCGAGTCAGAAATTTACTTCTGTGAAACACGTTCCCATGTGTTCACTTCCATAATATCTCACAATGAAAGAGGTACGTTGAATGAAATATTAGCAATTTGAGCGCTGATGAGCTGGAGAGTTGGGAAAAATTTGCTGATATGTTAGGCCATAGTCACCTGTCTGGGAAAACCCTCAAGTACATAAGTACTCAGATTCCAACTTGTTTTATGACCTTTGTGCTCGAATTGCCAATGCCCTGGACTCTCACTTGAAAGAATGGGGTTCGGTCCCTGGTGAGTCAGAAATATATATATATATATATATATATATATATATATATATATATATATATATATATATATATATACTATTTATATATATATATATTTATTTTTTTTCCCAAACATTTGAGCCACCAAACGCTCAATTTAAAGTTGAACAAGGAAGGGCAAAAGGAATATTGGGCCCTCCTCAAAACCCATTACCTGAGCTCTGTATATCTCTCCCACTTTCTCTTTTGAACGTGTGACTTTGTGGAGCCTTTGTTGTCAGACACGAGGATGTGAGGAGATTAAGTGTGGCCGGTGATGCAGATTAAGAGAAAGGTATAGAACACCTGGCACTGACTCACAAATGACGCGCACACATGGTGGAATGACACTAACTCCATCTACCTGAGGCAGGCTCAGTAACCCCTGACCGAGGTCTTATAAGGGTCTGACCAATGGAACGAGGTTTAGAGACATAGCTGGACATGAGCAAGAAACCTCTGCCTTTTGCATTCCCACCTCCTTCAGAGGGCCATGCCTCTATCACGTGATCCTATCTTGTAGGGGGCCTTAGTATTCTTACCAGTGAAACCCATAGCCCTCCTCCACCGCCATTATCCTCGCTGAAGCCACCTCTTCTATAAGGTAAAGTTATCTGTTACAAAGGTTCTTCCATGAATAATTACATAAAATCGTGTGTTCAAGGCTCCCTTGGTACCCTCTGTGATCACGTTTTCCTATGCATATTTTACTGTGTCCTTACTGGATTTTAATTAGTAAATCTCTCCGTTTACAGAGGGCTTGTATCAGCATCGTCACACTGACGGATATCTCTTCAAGTGTTCCCAGTTATAATTAACCTATAAGACCTTGCCTGCCTGATGAGTTTATTTCATCTTCTGATAGTTCATTTAATGTAAATACACATAATCTTAAACTTACCCTAACGTGTTTACTTACAACTACCTTGTGAGTAGAGCCCTCAGCTCAGTTAAATTCCCCGTTTTTCTTTGTTTTTTTACAATATACCAGTATTGAGGTAAGTTAAGTAATGAAAATCTTAAAGCCTATAACTGGCTCATGATAAGCATTTCCCAGGTAAAATAAATATGTTAAATATTTATATATATATATAGTATTATAATATATATATATATATATATATATATATATATATATATATATATATATATGTAACCATATTGTGTGTGTGTGTATGTGTATATATATATATATATATGTATATATATATATATATATATATATATATATATATATATATATATATATATATATATATATATATATATATATTATATATTGCTGACCAACCGGCGCTGCCTGGAAAAACTCGAATGACAGTATACAGGTAGGGAAGGAAGGAGGGGGATGGAAGAGGAGAGGGAGAAGGGAGAGGGGTGAGGGGAGGGGAGGGGAAGGGGGGGAAGGAGGAGAGAAGGGAGGAAGAAGGAGAGGAGGGGAGGAGGGAGGGAAATGGGAGGAAGGGGAAGGGAGGGGAGGAGAATGGGGATTGGGATGGGAGGGGAAGGATGAGGCAAGGGGGAGGGAAAAAAGAAGGGAAGAGGGAATGGGAAAAGTGGAAATGGGAGGGGAAGTGTGAGGGGAAGGTAGAGGGGGAGGGAAAAGGGAGGGGAAGGTACGTTCCTCTATTAGAAGAGAATAAAAAGCATCTCCACTGAATAAAGACAATAAATAAAAAAATATTGTATTTCTACAATTCGCATTCAGGTGTGTCTGTGTGTTTGTGTGTGTGTGGGAGGGGAGAAGGTCTGTCTCTCGTGCAACTACAGTGAAGTGAAGTGTTGTTGCCAAAACACACCATATACTTCATTTAATCTGAATTTATAACCATATACGCCATCGTGACACTACGAAGTAGTCGCTATAACGAATTCTGGAGGTAAAAACGAAGAAGAAACAATCAAATTAATGAGAAAATTTGCATTTGAACTAATAAAGAAAAAGGATATGCAGTCATCATACAGCTTGCATGTCGTGTTGAGCTAGCAGCTGATATGTATGCACAAATGAGGACAACTGTTTAGTGAGAAAATCTTTGGACCTGCTGGTTTTGGTTCATGAAATATGTTTTGTGGCGAAGCCAAAAATATTTAATTTAGCAATACAACTAAGGAGTAAGGTATATGTTTAACACTTACATTAATGATTATCATAAATTATGATCAAAATTCACTTAAATTCTGATAAAAAATTTATGTTATAGGGGATTTGGATCTATTGCTGTAGGTTAACCATACGTCTGACAGTGCATGGAATGAAAGGTGGAGCGTCAAGAGAAAAATGAGAATCAACCCAGTAACACTGAAGGAAAGGTGACGTAAAAACGGAAATTTCATTTGTTTTGTCTGTCTGCACACCTGTCACGGGTTAGGGATTTCATTTTGAGTTAAAAACCTTTCTGGAGTGAAACAAAGGCCGTGTGCAAAATTTTGCCGGGGTCTGTCAAGCGGTTCGGATTTCTACAGTGGACAAACAAATATAAAAACATTCACTTATTTTATATATATATATATATATATATATACATATATATAAAATATATATATATATATATATATATATATATATATATATATATATATATATATGTGTGTGTGTGTGTAAAATAAAAGAAATATATAAGCTCCCTAATTTCATATTAGTAACGAAAGAGTATCAGTTCTATTTTATATTGACATCGGCTTTAAATTATTGAGAAGAACATCTAGTATTATTATGGTGCTCTAGAGATGGAAAGAAATCTATATGTACAATAAGTAAATGAGACACGGAATTGCTCATTTTTACAGCGACAGGCTAATACAAAAACATGAAAGTATGGAACTTTCAAATTTCTCTCTCTCTCTCTCTCTCTCTCTCTCTCTCTCTCTCTCTCTCTCTCTCTCTCTCTCTCTCTCCACATCCTCCTCTTCTTCATCCATCTATGCCTCAATTAACAAGAGTTCTGGCCGTGTATCAGGACACGAAATCATTTAAAACAAGCAAAGTTCTCAATATCGACTTCTCAAACAATAAGAGAAAGAGATCTCCCTCTCCTCAGAGACTCAGAGAGAGAGAGAGAGAGAGAGAGAGAGAGAGAGAGAGAGAAAGTTGGCCTGACCGTCCAAAACTCATTATTCAAATGATCTAATTATCCGCCTGAGATTTCATTACTCTTTCATGCTCCTTTTTTCTGTTCGCTTAGATAGACACTCTTGGGTATAACAATGATGGGTCGTTTAGTTTACTAGGTAGTGAGTTCTATATTATTATTATTATTATTATGAATTATTATTATTATTATTATTATTATTATTATTATTATTAATGCATTTTATACACAATACATTATACGCACACACACACACACACACATAATACAATATATATATATATATATATATATATATATATATATATATATATATATATAAACCATTTAAAAATAAAATAAATTAGTATAATTATCATTAGCATCAGTTCCCTCATAGCAATATATATTACTATATATATATGCATTGTTAAACAGGTGCAAAAATTAATTCTAATCTTATTGAAAATTTGCTTAATACCTTTAGAAGTATATCATATTTAAATAAAAACAATAAACTGATTTAAAAATAAAAACAAGTTTGGTATAGTTATCATTAGCCCGTTTATTTCTCAAATACGCACATGAATATCGTCCATCTGTATAAATAAGGTATAATATAAATATATACCTCCATATACCAACCACTACTAAAATATACTTATATAGTATATAATCATATTATGAAATATATATAAAAAACTAAAACAAGTTTCTAGGAAAAATATAAAGTTTAATGATATGATTATATATATATATTATATATATATACAGAAAATCAATACTGGATATATATATAATTTTATATATACATATAAAATATTATAATAATTATATATAATATAAAATTTGAATAATATGATTTACATATGCCTTATATATGTATTTTATTTAGTTTTAGTTCAAATAACTGATTGATAGTCACTTACAAATGGCATATCCAAATAACAATTAAGCAAAGATACTTACCATCTTATACATTTTTAACACAAAAAGGAGAAGGTTATAGAAAGACCAATGAATTATCTTAATTTACTTTAAACTCAGAATTCAAGACAAGCAGATTGAATCTTGGCTGTAACCATGCAATAACAGATGCTAATTGTTTACGAATAACACTGTCTATCATTTACTAATGTGGCTAACCTACAATTGCTACTTATAAGACACAGCCTGTTTCTAAAATGACTAACTACCAACTTTCTACCCCCAGTGTGTATGAGACCCATAAAGAAATTTGTGGCCATTTTATTTAGAGCACACAAAATGAAGAAATGTGGTGCTCTAGGATAACAGTTATAGTAATCTCTTACCTGTTATCTCTGCCTCAGTTCTGTCCAATCTGTATTGTATTTATGCCTTGTGGAATCAATTTAACTGATTTAAATTTATTTCCAAGTTCATCACATCAAAGGTCCAGTGTCTACATTTTCCGCAAGGTGGGTTTTAGCTAATTAAAATGAATATTGATTGAGAGTTGCCTTATGGGCCAATTACCCATACCCAAATATGTAAGCAAATATAACAAAGGATAACTTACCATCTTATTACATTTAACACAAAAAGGGGAAGGTCACCAGAAAGTCAACGAACTGTCTTAATTTACTTCATTCCTCACAATTCAAGCAAATAGATTGAACCTTGGCTGGCAGGCAATCCAGTAAAATAAGTGCACATGTAATATACAACCAAGGTTACAGTTAACAAATGAAATTAGAATAAATTTTGACTGGTATGCAACTCAGCACAAGGAGTGCAACAAGTATCTTATACAAAAATTACATGCGACTGGCTTTCAAAATGCTATGGTGGTTTACACGATGATAACACAAAGTTGAGACATGGCTCGTGGTTTCTCTGGTTGTGATGACTATCAGTTCAGAAACTGGCTTGCTGGTTGCAAGGCTGAATCAGTAATCTTCTAAGGCAATGTATGACAGGTTGGTAGGTGGCAGAACGTGATGAACAAGATAAACAGTCTCTGGAAATATATTTTCCAGATAAGAATTCGTATATGAAAAGGTTCCCTCACTTGCAATGATTTATCACAATGGAGAGGTGTTTTAATCAATATCACTGAGCACAGAGGCATTCATTTACTAGACGTAATTCATAGTGTAAATACATATGCTATGTGTCTACAAGGGATTCATGTCGGGAGATGAAAATCTTGAAAAGGAAATGAGAGATTTTAGTGAGGGAAACAGACACTGGCACTTAATTATTAATTTCAGACTTTCTAGCAATCCAATACTGCATGGGGACCACTGCATTTAGCTTGATCCAATATGCCTTCCATTAACAACATAAGTGGGGGACTTGAAGCTCAGGACTCTTGAGACCTTATAAGCACAGGTGGCCTTGCCAGACATAGGCCGTAGGATCAGCAGTGTTACTCTGACGAGCTCTGAGTCAGGACTCCTTTGGAGAGCCCTTGTTCCCTTCCTTCGCCATGTTGTTATTTGCCTAGATGCCTTTGGGGTCCGGAAGGAGTGAGCCATTAATGAGGGGGTCTAAAGGGACGACTAGCATGTCTATCAAACCCAAGACCAATCCAAACTTCTACCTGATCTGACCTTTTCTCTCCAGACTGCAAATTTACTACCTCAAGACTCTTCCTATCACTGTCTGGGGTCACCCCTCTCAATGTGTTGAATTCTGACCTCTTTGTTAAGAGAGAGACAAGAGCAGCATACAGTATATGCTACACATATATATATATATATATATATATATATATATATATATATATATATATATATATATATATATATATATATATATTTTTATATATATATATATATATAATTTTTTTTTTTTTTTTTTTTTTTGATGTTCCCTTTGTAATATGTGTATCATGCAATATTTTGATATATTTACTCTTCTGTTTATCATGTGTTATGTGTAATGATAGTGATTGTTGAAGTGTTGTATTTAATTTGGCATTAGATCTCAAAAGAACTAATAATTTAAATAACTTAATGGCATAATTTAGAACTGATGATACAATTTTAATAGTAACATAGTATGAGCAACACGTGTGTGTGTTCAGCAAAGACTTGTTTCACTTCAGTTGCCATCAGTTGAGATATAAGAGAGCGCTTTGTTTTGAGATGCATGATGACAGGTTGGAATAAGAATTGCTGATCAGTTCTGGAAACCACTCGAGTTTTTTGTCTTGTTTTTAAAACAAGTCAGTCATAATTAGCCGATTGCGGTATATTTCGATCGTGAAGAGGTTTCTGTTAAAGATTTGTCCCATACAAGAATAAGACAAGTTATTTTGCATTGTTACGTGCATTGTTTGAGTCACTTTGGGAGAAGGAGTAATGTGTCCTGATCAGTTACGTCATGTTTTGTAAAAGTGGGTACACGCATGAGAGCCGAACCTTGTATGTGTAACTGAGTTACGCATATACAGTTACAAGGTGTCAAAATGTTGTGGATGAACCGTAACCACATTAAGCACGTAACTTCATTGCAATCCACCGCGATCATCAGTCTGTCTTTGTCCGGGTTGTTTACTGACGATGGCCACCATGCAAGTAGCAGCTGCCACATATATTTATATACATTATATAACGAAGATGAAGTGAAACAAAAGAAGATGGTGGCAATCAAGGTTATATACTAGAAGGGTAGAATACAGTGGTCGGGAATTACTCGCTGACATGAGATTCCAAGAAGTTTCTAGTCACTACAAAAATTTCACCAGACTGACCAAAACAAGGGACTCTACTATGGACGGCCTTGTTCATAGTCGGTGTCAACAAGTTCAGCAACCTCTGTTGATACGCGTGCAATACAAGTGCCGTCCACACATTACGTAATGTGCAAAGAGACCTCCCTTTGATTCGGGGCCCAAAAACCGACAATTGCCGGGACGGAGGGCGAACGGAGCCTCAAACCTCGCGGGTTCGGGGTTCGGTTTTGAGGAACTGTCCACACTTGCGTTTTTGTTACAAGAATCGGTTACAATACAAGGTTCTGTTCGCATGTGTGTACCCACCTTAAGATTGCATTCAAAACGTTTGCTGGGAGTGATGTCACCTTCTGTCTAGAAATTTATCTTTTGGTATCTCGTAACCAAAATGCCTTAATGACGTTATGTAATTGTTTCATGTGCTACTGGAATTCTGAAATCTGTTTCACTCTTATTCTTGAGACCGACCTGTCTGGTTCACTCTCTCTTTCTCTCTCTCTCTCTCTTTCTTCAAAAGAGAGAAGTTATTAACGTAGAATTTTGCGGTCACTGGTGTTAGTCTTAGCTTTTTTGAGATCTGAGGGTAGGAACTGCAACGGTGCCTTATTAAAAGTGAGTTTTGTGGAAAAGCAGCTGCAGCAAGTGATTTTACTAAAATTTTCAAAAAACTTCTGTAAGGAAACATGAATTTTGCTTATTAATGCCATGGTATAATAAATTAGGGAAATTTTGCTTTAGTGAAATTATTATTGATAAATCTTTTGTGTATTTTTGAGTGTTCTTGTGTTTGCAAACTCTTCATGTTTTCACATTTTTTTTTTTATGTTTGTGATGTAACATCTATTTACATAGCATTTATAATATTTCTTGTTAATTTAACATTGCATACTTGATTTAATTTTCACTTATTAAGATTTTCTTTTCAAATCTTGAGTAATTCTTGATAGTTTAAAATTTGCTTGATTAATTTAAATTCCTGATAAAGTTTTTGTGAATTAGTTTTGTTTTATAATTTAATTCAAGAATTAATTAAGTTTTGTGTTATGTTTCAAGCAATAGTAAATTTTTCAGATTGGTAATTCTAATTAAAAATGTTGAATTTAAAAATAAATTTTTGTATTTAATATATTTAGAAAACAGTGTTTTATTTATTGACCACCAGTGAATAGCATTAATTGTGTGTGCATAAGGCAAAGTGATAAACATGTTTTGTTCCTTTAGTTTTGCTAAAGTGAATTAAGACCAGGGAAACAGTTAAAGTTGTGTGATGGTGTGATGTCCTTTTATCCTAGTATGTTTCTTATTTAATGGTGGATACCTCATACTAGTCTTGATAAACTTAGTTGATTTTTCAAATGGTTAATAAGTTTTTTAAGGGATCACTGTTACCTTTAGAGTACTCAGTCATAATCCTATTGTTATGAGTGTTCTGGTATCTGGCTGAAGTGAGGTAAATTTTTGAATTTTGAGATTAGTTGTGTAATAACCAAGAGCTTGGTATGCATCGTGACAATATTATTTGGTACGCAGAAACAAAACAAAATGTCACTCTGGTTTATGGTTTATATTGGTGGCGTTAGGGATATATTTTGATAGGAGAGTGACCCCATAGATATTTTTGAATTATATTTTGAGTAACTTAGAGAAAATGGTTCTGTTTAATGTTCAGAAATTTTTAGCAGCTCCAACCATCCAAGAATTAACTGAATCCAACCTGACTAAGGCACAGTGGACTGCTTCAGCAGTGGCATGTGGGCGGTAATGTGTCTAGTGGTATGATTAAGGCACAAATCAGATGTATCGCAATCCATGCATTGATGGACTCTAGTAAAATAGATGAAGAGTTAGGAGAGGCACAAGAATTGTTGAATTCAGCTGAAGGAGAATTTATAAGTAAGCAAGAGCAAAACAAAGAGAAAAAGTGATGCAGAAGCAGAGTTTAGATGGACAGAAGCAGAAGAAAATTTGATTAAGCTGAAGATGCACGCTGAAAGAGCGAAAATGTAACCAGAAAGAGAAATAGAAGACAGAGAAAACAGCGAAAGAAAAGAAAGAGAAGAAGAAAAAGCAGCAGAAGAAGAAAAAGAGCAACATATGAAAGAGAGATGAAATTAATAGAAGCTTGCTCCAAGTTACCTGTAATGCCGTCAAACCCTACTCAAGGTAATTCAGACTTACTAGCTGTTGAAGGTGTGCTGTTTTACTGGGTAATGAAGTTGGTGGTGTACCATTTCTTCCTTTTCCTATAGTGACAGACAAACCGTTAAGGATTAGTCCTATGGTAGATTTAGAGAAGAAAAACCCCCACCTGTTTCCAAGTTGTGTAACTACCAGGAATATGTAGAGAACAATGTTTGCAAGTGAAGAAACTGAGGATTTACCTACACCAGAAGGATCAAGTGAAGGATCTTTGAGCTCAGAAGAGCTGTTACAGGAAAGTGAAGTTTCCCCTAGTGTTAGTAATGAAGAGAATTCCTAAGAAGAAGGGAATCCTGTTGTTATTGATGAGACTCCAAGTAGTCAAAGTGTTCCTAGAGATAGTAGTGAAACTACAGAAGCAGAGTTAGCAAATATGGAGAGTTCAGCCCCTGAAGTTGGTCAAGTGACAAGAGAGAAGCTAATGGAACTGCAGAAGAGGGATACAACATTGGCCGATCTGCTCTTCAGAGTTGTTGATCAAGAAGAGATGCAACAAACTCCTACCTGTTATTATCTAAAGGAAGGATTGCTAATGAGGAAGCATCGACCTGCAGATATACCAGGAAATGCTGAATGGGGTGAATATCATCAAATTTTGATTCCATATCCATTGAGGAAACAAGTTGTAGCAGTAGCGCATGAGTCTGGACATATGGGAATCAGGGAGACTGTTCAGAAGATTATGAAGTATTTTTTCTGGCCTGGACTTCACAAGGATGTTAGCAGATTTTTCAGAGTGTCACACATGCCAGATAGCTGGAAAACCGAATGAAACCATTCAGAAAGCACCCCTACAACCCATAGAAGTTAGAGGAGAACCCCACTAGCAAGGTGATTATAGATGTGGTTGGGCCGCTTCCGAAAACAAAGAAAGGAAATGAATATCTGTTAACATTAATGTGTCCAGTGACTAGGTATCCTGAGGCGATTCCTGTAAGAAGTATAAGTGCAAAGGTAACTGCTGAGAAGTTGGTGGAGTTTTTCTTCAAGTTTGGAATACCAGAAATTGTGCAAAGTGATAGAGGAATGAACTTTACTTCAAAATTGTTCCAGGATTTGATGAACTTGTTAGGAGGAAAACAACATTTATCAATTGCTTATCATCCAGAGACTCAAGGAGCCTTGGAAAGGTTCCACCAGACATTGAAAAGTATGTCAATTAAGTATTGTAATGAATCAGGAAGAGAATGGGATGCTGGTTTACCCTTGATGTTATTCGAAGTTAGGAATGCTTATCAAGAAAGTATGAGATGTTCACTAAATGAAATGATTTTTGGTCGAGACGTTAGAGGTCCATTGAAGATTCTTGCAGAGAATTGGGAAGAAAATCAAGAGGAAACCCAAGGAGAATATGTGAAGAACTTGAGGAAAATGTTAAGAGAAATTAGAAAATTTTCTTTAGAAAATCTGAAAATAAGTCAAGAGAAAATAAGAAGGAATATGATGCTAAGACTAAGCTGAGAATTTTGAGTATTGGACAGCAAGTTCTAGTGTTCTTACCAGTGGAAAGATTTCCCCTTACCAATAAGTTTCAAGGTCCTTATAGGATATTAGAGAAGTTAAGTGATCGAACTTATGTGATTGAAACACCAGGAAGAAGGAAACGACAGAGGAAGATACATGTGAATCTTTTGAAACCTTACTTCTCAGAGACTAAAACTGAAATAGTGTCAATAACACATCTTCATCTACAGAGGTTGATGATGGCTACGAATTGGGAGCTGAAAGCAAGATGAACAATTCTTCAATATTGGAAAATTTGGAAGATAAACTAAAACATCTGAGTGTTGAACAAAGTAGTGAATTAAGTGAGGTGATTCAAAGTTTCCCAGAAATTTTTGCAGATGTACCTAGGCGTACCAATCTGACAAAGCATGAAATAAAGATCAGAGAAGATGGAAAACCTTTTAAACCGAGAGCTTATAGCTTATCACCTTTTCATCGAGATGTTTTGAAGAAAGAAGCTGAATATTTGTTGCAGCATGGATTAGCAGAACCCAGTTCAAGTCATTATAGTTCTCCTTGTGTGTTAGTGAAGAAGCCAGATGGCTCATTTAGGATGTGTATTGATTATAGGAAACTGAATTTCATCAGTGTGGCTGACAATTATCCCTTGCCTCTTATTGATCAATTACTTGATAATATTGGGCAAGCCAAATTTGTTTCCAGGATAGACTTGTTGAAAGGATATTAGCAAATTCCATTACTTGAGAATGCTAAGTTACTGTCAACTTTCATTACTCCTTTCGGACTGTATCAATACACTGTTTTACAGTTTGGTCTGATGAATGCGCCTGCAACATTCCAGCGAGTGATGGATCAACTGCTAGGATCAATAGAAGGAGTGGGTGTAAACCTTGATGACATTGTGATTTATTCTAATACATGGGAAGAACATCTGAAGATATTAAGGAAAGTGTTCAAGAAACTATGGGAAGCAGGACTAACAATCAACTTACAAAAAAGTGAGTTTGGAAAGGTGACTGTTCAGTATCTAGGATTTGAAGTTGGAAAAATCCTTCTTGCTAAAGCAGAAGGTACCCCTAAGGCTGAACCCCCTACTACGAGGAAACAGCTACAAAGATTTTTGGACTTGGCTGGACTTTATCGCTGATTCTGTCCGAATTTCTCAGCCATAGTAGCTCCCCTGACTGATTTTGTAACCGTACTGTTTAGAGACAGAGAACATTTTTGGAAAGAACAATATAATTGTTGATTATTTACCCCATTCCGAATTGTTGTATTCAAACTGGGATAACTAATCTTCTGGGGGAGGAATTTCATGATGTTGCCTTGTAATACGTATATTATGCAATATTTTTATATATATTTACTCTTCTGTTTATCATGTGTTATGTGTAATGATAGTGATTGTTGAAGTGTTAAATTTAATTTGGTATCAGATCTCAAAAGAACTAATGATTTAAATAACTTAATAGCATAATTTAGAGTTGATAATACAATTTTAATAGTAACTTAGTATGAGCAACGCGTGTGTGTGTTCAGCGAAGACTAGTTTCACTTCGGCTGTCATAAGTTGAGAAAAAAGAGAGCACTTTGTTTTGAGTTGTATGATGATAAGTTGGAATAACAATTGCAGATCAGTTCTGGAAACCACACGAGTTTTTCGTCATTTTTTATAAAACAAGTCGGTCATAATTAGCCGATTGCCATATGTTTCGATCGTGAAGAGGTTTCTGTAAAAGATTTGTCCCGTACGAGAATAAGACAAATTATTTCGCATTGTTACGTGCATTGTTCGAGTTACATAAGCCACTTTGGGAGAAAGAGTGACGTGTCCTAATCAGTTACGTCATGTTTTGTAAAATTGCATTCAAAACGTTTTGCTGAGAGTGACGTCACCTTCCTTCTAGAAATTTCTCTTTTGGTATCTCATAACCAAAATCCCTTAATGACGTCATGTAATTGTTTCATGTGCTACTGGAATTCTGAAATCTGTTTCATTCTTATTCTTGAGACCGACCGGTCTGGTTCACTCTCTCTCTCTCTCTCTTTCTTCAAAAGAGAGAAGTTACTAATGTAGAATTTTGTGGTCACTGGTGTTAGTCTTAACTTTTTTGAGATTTGAGGGTAGGAACTGTAATGGCACCTTATTAAAAGTGTGTTTTGTGGAAAAGCAGCTGCAGCAAGTGATATTACAAAAATGTTTACAAACTTCTGTAAGGTAAAGTGAATTTTGCTTATTAATGCCATGGTATAATAAGTTACGGAAATTTTGCTTTAGTGAAATTATTACTGATAAAACTTTTGAGTATTTTTGAGTGTTCTTATGTTTGCAGTCTCTTCATGTTTTCACATTTTTTTATGTTTGTGATGTAACATTCATTTACGTAGCATTTTTAATATTTCTTGGTAATTTAACATTGCATACTTGATTTAATTTTCATTTATTAAAATTTTCTTTTCAAATCTTGATAGCTTAAATTTTGCTTGATTAATTTAAATTACCGATAAAGTTTTTGTCAATTAGTTTTATTTCATAATCTAATTCAAGAATTAATTAAGTTTTGTGTTATTTTCAAGTAATAGTAAATTTTTCAGATTGTGAATTCATATATATATATATATATATATATATATATATATATATATATATATATATATATATATATATATATATATATATATATATATATATATATATATATATAAATATATATATATATATATATATATATAATATATATATATATATATATATATATATATATATATATATATATATATATATATATATATATATATATATATATATATATATATATATATATATATATATATATATATATATATATATATATATATATATATATATATATATATATATATATATATATATATATATATATATATATATATATATATATAGTATGTATGTATGTATATGCATATATATATTTATCATACAAATGCATTATAAAAAACTTTTGGATGAATTTCTGGTAAATTTTTCCTTGAATATTTTACCAGAAATTCCTATCCAAGAACATTTTTATAATGTTGTTAAAAACATTTTATCACGTAACCTTTCTGATCCCATTGTGAAATTTAATGTTCCTAAATTGACTATGTACGCCACGATGAATCACGGTGAAGTGATAAAATTCATATATGTATGTATGTATGTATATATATATATATATATATATATATATATATATATATATATATATATATATATATATATATATATATATATATATATATATATATATATATATATATATATATATATATATATATATATATATATATATATATATATATATATATATATATATATATATATATATATATATATATATATACATACATATATATATATATATATATATATATATATATATATATATATATATATATATATATATATATATATATATATATATATATATATATATATATATATATATATATAGGTAGATAGATATATAGGTATTTATGTA
>NC_089765.1:49135305-49172805 GCF_040412425.1 Macrobrachium rosenbergii
ATATATATATATATATATATATATATATATATATATATATATATATATATATATATATATATATATATATATATATATATATATATATATATATATATATATATATAACAGTAATTCCTGATAATCTGTCTTCACTTCCACTCTCCTTCCCTCTCTCATACACACGAACGCACATACACACACACACACACACACACACACACACACACACACACACACACACACACACACACACATATATATATATATATATATATATATATATATATATATATATATATATATATAAACTTTTCATGTGATTCCCTTTACGTTTATGCACTTCTTTCAAGTAGACGAAGGTAACATGCGTACTAAAAGGAGAAACAATGAATACAACGCACCTAAAGTAACCAGTGCACACCAACTCACTGAATATGTCACTAATTTTCATAGTTGCTCCGGGTGCAGTAGCCGGTGCCAACACATGGGTGGCTTAATCAAACCAATCATTTAATCGATCTTGGTTCGATTAATTATTAGTCAAATAACCACTTACTAATTTACTAATCTGCTCTAAATCTCTGTTAAGGTTGATGGCATCAGTTAACTTCAATTGTTACAAAAACTGCACCTTTCTCGTATAGGACTACCTTTTATTATCAGTTAATTCTCATGTATAGACTCTTAACAACAATAAGGAACACCAGACATGACAATTCTTGTCATAATAAAGGACCTTTGCTGCTAATGAATAAAAAAAAAACATTACGATCATGAATCATAATGATAACCAGGGCAAGACGTTTAAAACAATCTAAATGCACTTGTACTCATCTTTACTGTAAAGATTGTCTCGAGAATTCTGAGTTAAACTGACGAGGGCGACAAAACCTCACGAATGCTTCTTTCATAAAAACTGACTATCACGGGACAACCTTAAAGGTAACTGAAAGTTCAGAAATTTTTCACTTCTGGAATGCATCACTGGCTCTGCTTACCTGAAAGATAAGGTATAAAATCCAGTAATCTTGAGTATGGATATTTCAAAAGGAATTTTATCTTTGAAATCTAAGATAACCTTTGGAAACCACAAAGGAGTCAACCTATGCACTACTACTTTCCTTACTTTCCCAAATAAAGAGTACACTGTACGTATTTACCGTGATGTGTATAAACAGGAAAGGAATCATGTACAACACAGATCAAAGCCAAATAACCTTTTAAAAATATAAAGAGGGAGATCAAAGGACAATAAAGATTCAAAAAGTGAAAAAAAAGAGACTCTCATATCCGCAAAACCAAACAAGGAAAGCCTTTGAATATTTATTCAAATCTATTCATATTGCATCGGCATTTCCAGGATTCCATCTTCCCACTTGAGCAAGCCGAGATGTTTTATGGAATGTGAATGTGTTTTATTTGTTTTATTTGTTTCTTATTTACTGTTTGTTTTGATTTTTATAATAATTGGTATATATCTAACTTGATATGTACTGAGGACTAGACATGATTATGTTTAGTTAATTTTCCATCGTTTAGGCTCTATTCATTATTTCCTTCACAGTTTTATGAAATGTTTAGGTCATTTCTTAGTGAATTCATAAGCATTTAGAGCAAGATGCTTCTTTCATAGAATAATGAATGTAGTGGGAGATTTATTTTCTTTCTTAAGCAGAACAGTACAAATTTAGTTTAGCAACCATTTTTACAGAGAGAGAGAGAGAGAGAGAGAGAGAGAGAGAGAGAGAGAGAGAGAGAGAGAGAGAGAGAGAGAGAGAGAGTCATTGGACTTCGACATGGTCGCCAAAATCTCTTCTCTTGAACAAGCAACAGAAGGACACTTAAAACACAACGTTTTTAACTTATGAATTATGTCCTATTTCATCTATTTTCCATTCCCTTTGTCATATTATGCCTTGGAACGGCGTCAGAAAAAAAAGAACTCATTAGAGGCATGTCAAAATTCACGGTTGGAAAAAAGTTTTTAAAAAGTTAAAATAAAAAAAGTTCTAAAAAGTTTCTGCCGCTCATCACACAGGTAATTTCTCTGTCGCCAAATTGACTGAGCTCTGGATTTTTACTTCATTAGCATCAAACTCATCATCAAATGACAGAGACCAATCGCTTTCAATTTCGTCTCGATGGAATGGAGAGAGAAGAACTTGAAAATCACTTTCCATCTTTATTTTCTTTTTTTTTTTTTTGGTTTTATATGGCAGGACGTCCTCTTTTAGGTAGGATCAGTTGTATCCTTTTTGAAAGGTAGGATTTATTTTTTTTTAGAAGGAAGATCGTTCCATCTCTGGAAGGACAGTCCAAATTCGGAGGGAAGACCTGACCCTTCTTGGGATGGAGGACCCTTTTAGGGAGGGAAGGCCTTATATTTTTTTCAGATGGAGAACCCTATTTGGTTTTTGAGATGGAGGACCCTTTTTAGGAGGAAGGCCTAACCCTTTTCAGAAGGAGGACGCTTTTGGGGAGGAGATATCTTACATATTTTGAGATGGAGAACCCTTTTTGGTTTTTGGGATGGAGGGAAGGCCTTACTCTTTTTTGGATGGAGGACTCTTTTGGGATGAAGGATCCTTAATGGGAGGGAAGGTCTGACCCTTTTTGGGAGGGGGGACGCTTTGGGAGGGATGACATCACCCTTTTTGGGACGGAGGACCCTTTTTGGGGGTGGACCCTTTTAGGGAGGGTAGCCCGAGGGAGGGCCTAAATCTTTTTTTTGGGATTGAGGACCCCTTTTGGGAGGGAAGGCCTTGCCCTTTTATAGGACATAGGACCGTACACTTTTTGAAAGGGAGTACCATGCAATTTTTAAGAGAACCGTGCCATCCAAGAGAATACCCAGTCTTTAAATGCCTTAACCGTGTCCTTTCAGAAAAGAAGAACCCACTTAGTAAGGAGGGAATGATCTTTTACGGAGGATTGTACTGTACCCTTTTTCTGGGGAAAGACTGCCTTGTTAAGAAGGTAGTACCTTGCGCTCTGTAGGATGAGGACTACCATTTGTACATTGGCAGACTACCCTTTCATAAAAGTTAAGACCGTAACTTTTTGGAAGGGAGATCTATGATATTTTCCAAGGGATATAACTATATCCTCTTCTGGGAGGTAGAACTGTATTCTTGTTGGAAAGCAAGGCGGTACTCTTTTTGGAAGGTAAGCCCATTCTCTTGTTGGAAGGTAGGATAAACTTTTTACAACACGATCTTAAGGAACGGAAGAAAATGAAATGTCTAAAACAGTGACAAAGGTGAACCTAGCCATGGGAAGTGTTCAACTTATCGCCAATTCAACATGATATTCACAAAGTTATAATGAAAGATTCAATATATACAGTAAATCCAAGGTGATATATATACCTTGTCTTTAGGAGTAGAGGAAGGAGAAGCAAAAGAGATGAACCTGGATGGCGATTTTTTAACTCAGTCTAACTTTTGCCAAGAATAATGACCGGGTATTCAACTATTTGAGGTGGGAATAGAAATTCAAATCATAATTTGAATTCATTGAGGAAGTTTTTGGAATAGTTTGTATAATAGGATTCACCTTTTTGTTGATGAAAATTATGGTTTTATGACGAAGCAAGTTCCTGATAATGAAGTTTAAGAACGGGACACAAAAACAAGGAAATTGTCAGTTGCTGTAATATATGTTAATGATAATGATGAACAGAAAAACTCCAAGAACAGCAACAACAATAATAATAACACAAATGCGAATAATTACTCTATCTCTACTTTAGATCAGACCGTTAACTGAAACTGAACTGTGGCCCTTAAATAGGACAGGCATTACGTAATACCAATCGTAATTTATTAGTTCAAAACTGTAATGTATTATACAATATCATTTACTCATAACCAATGCCTCAGGCAAAGGAATTTTTACTTGTCATTCCCTGTTCAGTAATCATCATACATTGTTGACCAATTGTTGAATAAACTTCTTTATAGTTTGCGATACGTAGCGGTACAGGAAATTTCAGTGAAATGGATATTGTCTTACAATTCTAATTTATATACATCAGCTATTATTGGAATGTGAATTCAAGTTTTCTTTGCAGCTTAAAGTTTCCTTTATATATATATATATATATATATATATATATATATATATATATATATATATATATATATATATATATATATATATATATATATATATATATATATATATATATATATATATGATTTATATATATATATATATATATATATATATATATATATATATATATATATATATATATATATATATATATATATATATATATATATATATATGTATATATATGTATATATATATATATATATATATATATATATATATATATATATATATATATATATATATATATATATATATATATATATATATATATATATATATATATATATATATATATATATATATATATATATATATATATATATATATATATATAAATATATATATATATATATATATATATATATATATATATATATATATATATATATATATATATATATATATATATATATATATATATATATATATATATATATATATATATATATATATATATATATATATATATATATATATATATATATATATATATATATATATATATATATATATATATATATATTTTATATATATATATATATATTGACATTCCCTGCTACATTCATACTTACACTACTGAACTGAATCAAGCATGGAACACCTATGATGAAAACTTCCATAGCATCAGCCTCCATAAATATATCAGGAGCATGTCTAACCCCATACACAAACTGCAATGCTTAACCCAAATCATTCAAGTCCTCTCGTATTCCCAAGATATTAGGGCCCCTTTGTTCCAGTACCTTTGCTACCCTCTCTAAATAGTACAATCTAGGGTACTCTTTCCTTCTTGCTAAAATCTGTCCCTGCTGTTTTATTTTCTCCACTTGACTAAACCACCTGAAATAAAACAAGCCCACTTTTTTGCTCAAGTCTACCATTTTACCACTTTCCTGTCTCTACACCTCCCTCCTTTTTAACACTCTTTACTTGAAATATACTAACTACCATTTCATCACTATGGTTTCCCTCTTACATCTTACATGCACATTCAACAAGCATGCTTTACCTCCCTAAAGATTGGTCTCAATAATCTTTTCATGCACTTTAAAAAAATTTAGTAGGGTGTTACTCGCCAGCCTTGGCCAAGCAACGGAATACTATAAAATGGCTGACAGTAATAAAAAAAAAACTGAGAGGAAATTGGAAAGAAGATTACTAACCTTCGGTGCGCTTTTTAGTCGAGTTACTGCAAGTCGTAATTATACTCAGTGAACGATTAATTACATTTATTCAACAATTAAAACAACACTTAGAAATTTATTATACTAGGGGCACGCGTGAACAATAATAAATAAGCTGAGATTACAAAGATCTGGTAGTACGTAAAAGATGAAATTCCTCGTCGCACGTGGATAGGTCCAGATGGTGAATGCAAGGACGAGCTAATGGTTCCTTGGTCACTCACGATAAAGGCATCCCTCTGGAAGAGAGAGGTGTCGAATTAACTATGGGACTGGCGAGAGTTGAAGTCTTAATACCATGCACTTGGAATACTAAGGATTCCCTAACTAACAACGTGCCGATGAATGGCACAGCCAATCGAAACTGACTTATACGCACTGTTCCCAAATTGGAATTAGACTAGCATGCAAACGATGGGTGGCAGGCTGAGAAAAGGATCGACTAGGGGAACAAAAGAAGGTTTACTGATGAATGGAGAGAGAGAAAGACACGTGGTGAATCACGGGGGACGGGGGAGTAGGAGGGTTCGTTAACAAAAGTCAAGAAACACTTCACTAGGAGGAAAAACAGGCCGCCAAAATACTCGAATCTTACGCTTACCGTAGGAGTCCAAATCAACAATCCAGTACACAGGTATCCTAAACTGAGGCCTGTCACACACAGGGCACGGGTTGGCGGACCTGTGGAGTGGTCGAGCGAGAACGAGTGACGTCTGCTCGTTATCAGAGCCAAAACACTTGTGAGGACGAACCTGGGCACACACGGCCGAGCTTAGGAGGCCGGAGTGCCTCAGGGCCCAGTATGGCCGCCGCTTCAGGTAGCTGCTTCTATAATCTTTGCAGCGGGCCTTTCGCGGCAACCTGGAACACGAGAGACATTTGGGTGGCAGAGGAGGAAGGATACAGGAAGGACAAAACGAGAGGAGTATGTTGTGTGGGCAGCCATTTGCACTTCGTTTGCATGGGGGCGGCCATTTTATGAGAGATGGTTAACCCTGCACATGAAATAGGGTTTACAAAGAATTATCCATACACACTGAATAAAAAAATAAGTAAGTGAACTATAATGAGAAATAAAAAAAAATTAAACACACTTTTATCAAAATGCACTAAAAAGTAAAAAAAATAGTTATTTCACACACATACCAGGATTTTCTTACATTTAATCATGTATGCAAAAATAAAAGTGTGGGTGCCAAACATGGAAGGAAATGCTACAAGAAAAGAAATTATATATACATATATATGTATATATATATATATATATATATATATATATATATATATATATATATATATATATATATATATATATATATATATATATATATATATATATATATATATATATATATATATATATATTATATATATATATATATATATATATATATATATGTATATATATATATATATATATATTTATATATATATATATATTATTTGTAAGAAAATATTGGTGTATTTATATATATTATTTTTATTTTTTTTATTTCATTGTATTCCTTCCATGTTTTAAAAATTTTGTATTTTTTTTTGTATTTGATTATTTCCAACAGAAATTGTAACTAATTTATGATTGTATCTCAAATAATTATTTTTTACTTTTGAGTGCATTTTAATAAAAAGTGTTTGAAAAATTTTGTCTTTTTTTATTTTATATTTTTTGTTTCAACAGAAATTGTGAAAAAATAATTTATGATTGTATCTAAAAAAAAAAATGAATGTGATATCCTGGAGCCAAAGAAGGTTTTGAAAAATCCGTAGAGTTGTTAACTTATTCTACTGAATCAAAGAAGGTATGAAGAGAGAGAGAAACGTAGACAGCAGAAAAAAAAATAGAGAGAGAGAGAGAGAGAGAGAGAGAGAGAGAGAGAGAGAGAGAGAAACGTAGAGAATAAAGGAGAGGCAGAGAGAACAATGATAACGCCTAAGCTGTTGTTGTTGCTGGGAACTAAGATATGCTGACCGAGGTAAAAACTTCTTCCACGAACTCAAAGCAGTGAGTGAGTGTATCGTGCCCAAAGCCATAAAACCAATCGTAAAATTTGGAAACTGTGGCCTCGCAATTAGCTTACCCAAGTCATGAGTCAGCACCGCCAAAAAGCTAACATCAGCCAGCTCTATAACCCCGCCAATCAAGTCCTCTAAGGAGAGATTTGAATCACACCCACTAAAGTACTTCCCAGTCAACTGTTTGAAGGGGAGGCCTTGCAGATAAATCCTTCCAATAGGACAGGAAAGAGGTGGAGATTGCAGATAACAAGAAATCCAGGGGTTCGAGAGCCAGAAGAGGAACTGAGGAGGGGCAGATTCGAGAAAACATCCACCAGGGAGAGTACGTCTCCTTTATGCTTTCGTGCTCCCCATATAGACTGAGTTGAACTATTTTTACAAGAGTGGATTCGTTTATACCACTGTAACATGTTAATTTGTACTGAACTTTTTATAAGTAATATTTTGTTATTAAAGTGACGAAATTACAGAACTCGTCTCTATACGCCTTTCTGAGAGATATCAGTACTTTACGATAATTTCCCTTCAAAATAACAGACTCGTTAGCGGCAGACGACGAGAGAGGCGCTGTGGATGGCTGTTACGGCACTTAGAAGAATCTTGAAGGTAAGAAAGTGAGAAATAACAATACGTTAACGGGACGCATTAGAAAAATGGTGGCAGCGGTGGGATCCACTGCTGATCTACTGATCTGTCACCAGGTTTGAGTAACCATGCAAAATTTCAAGTTCATCGGACGAAGGGAACAGGTGGAAAATTGAATTTAAAGTTTTGACCCAAACAGACAGACAGGCAGATGCAAAGGTCAAGTTAAATAAAAGCAGGTAAAAAACTGACAAAGGCAAATTCTTATTGTTGGCCATTTGTGACATTTGTAAAACTGTTAATGGCATTTCCTATTCGATATGAATATTAATTAAATAATAAATTCGTTATTCTTTTATTCTGCAATCATCCGCTGCATTAGCCCCCAAATGCGTTTGCAAATAAACCACTCTCATTCTTCCACCATCTATAATAACTTTCACTGCTCCATCGTTCCGCTTTTAATTTACCATATTCATTTCAATATCCATTCAGACTTTCACCGATCCCTGCAGAATCTCTGCATTATTACCAATTAGGATTATACTGCCTCCAAATGTAGTAAAAACAAAGTCAACTTATTTCAGAGGTTCGTGGCAGGGAAATAAAAGCTGATGTGCGATGTTTATAAAAATTAAATTGAATAAAAATTAAGTATTTGTACATAAACATGTAGATATTATATGAAGAGCATCAATAATATTTGTGTTGGAGACTACGTAACGAAAGATTAACCTAACTCTTTTCTATTTTACACTTGATGAAATAAACAAATGAATGAAAAAAGTGAAAGATATGAGGCTACCAATCACTATTCGTTATTGATTTAAAAGTAAAACTGCAATCAGTTTAAGAGTAAATCGAATAAGTGACAAAAAGAATACTTGCATATAAATAAATATTGATAAAAAGCGACTATCAAAATTAACGTTAAAAGAACGTTGTTTAGATGTTTTCCCTGAATGAGTCTTTTATTCAAAATTTCTAACGCAAACAACTCACCCATTTGCAGGTCTCTCTCTCTCTCTCTCTCTCTCTCTCTCTCTCTCTCTCTCTCTCTCTCTCTCTCTCTCTCTCTCTCTCTCTCTCTCTCTCTCTCTCTCTCTCTCTGTGGATCTGAAAATATAAGGACATATTTCCTACCCTTAAGGATGTATCTCTTTTTTATCATTATCATTTCTCTGTTCCGGTTATTTATCCCTCTTTTTCTATATCCTTTGAATTATGTTTAAAAACTGAAGAAATGTTGTATTACCTTATTAGAGTTGTTAGCCAATTTAAACATATCTTCTGTTAGGTTTGTCTCGTAATTTACTGCCAACTACCGTCTTTCCTCTTTGTGTTTGTATGTCTATCTCTGTTTCTTCAGTAAATATATATACATGTGTGTGTGCATGTGTCTGTGTATGTGTGTGTATACTTATATGCTTTGTACGCTAGCCATTTGTAAGAGGAGTAATATGAGATAAAAAAAAAGTAAATAAGTGAACAAGGTATACATAACCGCTCTCCTGAATGAAGAAATTATTGACATTTCTGGGAAAAGACTGTAAAATCATGATGGAGAGAGAGAGAGAGAGAGAGAGAGAGAGAGAGAGAGAGAGAGAGAGAGAGAGAGACTTTGAAACTTTTGAAAATGGTCTCGAAGAAGGCCCTGTCAACACAACGTTATTATGTACCTTGCATATCAAACGATGAAATAGAGACGTCCTTTGTGAATATGGCTTTGGAGGGAATCCGATTTTGCAAGAAAAATAAAGGAAACAGAGTCAAAGGGACGCGCGCATGCACACGCATATATATATATGTATATATATATATATATATATATATATATATATATATATATATATATATATATATATATATATATATATATGTATGTATATATATATATATATATATATATATATATATATATATATATATATATATATATATATATATATATATATATATATGACTTTTATCACATCACCGTGATTCATATACAATCAGTAAGCTACAAACATCCTTTAATATCCAATTCGCTCTACCTCAGAAATAATATATTTTCATATATGTTATCGAAGGGGAATTTTTTAGTTGATAATAAGTTCGTCGTCCCGTGGGCTCGAACCACTGAAGGACAAGGACTCAGGACTACAGTGGACGCATTAACCCACACGGACAGCAAGTGAGGTATAAGTGGATATCGGCTCCCATCTACAGATCCCCGCCGAACTCAGGTGTTTGTATTTAGAGACGATATCCACCCACCTCTGCCATGTTGACCGTGCAGTGCGTTTGTCGCACGCAGCCATATTATAACTTTTCATCACATCACCGTGATTCATATACAATCAGTAAGCTACAAACGTCCTTTAATATCCAATTCGCTCTACCTCAGAAATAATATATTTTCATATATGTTACCGAAGGGGAATTTTTTTGTTGATAATAAGAAATATTATGACTTTTTATCACAAGTGATAAAAAGTCATAATATGGCTGCGTGCGACAAACGCACTACACGGTCAACATGGCAGAGATGGGTGGATATAGTCTAAATACAAACACCTGAGTTCGACGGGGATTTGTAGATGGGAGCCGATATCCACTTATACCTCACTTGCTGGCCGTGTGGGTTAATGCGTCCATGGTAGTCCTGAGTTCTTGTCCTTCGCTGGTTCGAGCCCACGGGACGACGAACTTTTTATTAACTAAATAATTCCCCTTCGGTAACATATATGAAAATATATTTTTTTTGAGGCAGAGCGAATTGATATTAAAAGGACTTTTAGATTGTATATATATATATATATATATATATATATATATATATATATATATATATATATATATATATATATATATATATATATATATATATATATATATATATATATGTATATATATATATATATATATATATATATATGTATATATATATATATATATATATATATATATATATATATATATATATATATATATATATATATATATATATATATATATATATATATATATATATATATATATATATATATATATATATATATATATATATATATATATATATATATATATATATATATATATATATATATATATATATATATATATATATATATATATATATATATATATATATATATATATATATATATATATATATATATATATATATATATATATATATATATATATATATATATATATATATATATATATATATATATATATATATATGTATATATATATATATATATATATATATATATATATATATATATATATATATATATATATATACATATATATATATATATATACATATATATATATATATATATATATATATATATATATATATATATATATATATATATATATATATATATATATATATATATATATATATATATATATATATATATACATATATATATATATATATATATATATATATATATATATATATATATATATACATATATATATATATATATATATATATATATATATATATATATATATATATATATATATATATATATATATATATATATATATATGTATATATATATATATATATATATATATATATATATATATATATATATATATATATATATATATATATATATATATATATATATGTATGTATATATATATATATATATATATATATATATATATATATATATATATATATATATATAAATATATATATATATATATATATATATATATATATATATATATATATATATATATATATATATATATATATATATATATATATATATATATATATATATATATATATATATATATATATATATATATAAATTTCTGACCCACATCAGGGTCGAACCCAGGTCATTCAATTGGAAGGCAAGGAGCTGCCCACTAAGCCACACAAGTCATAAAAGAAGTTGGAACCGGGGGGCACCCAAGGAATTACCTGGGCAAGCTAATTGCTTGCATACCAGCGCATTTTCCGCAACTTCATTGGAATTATCCTTTCTTAAGGGATAATTCGAATGAAATACTGTCAAATGGTTATTGCTGAGTCGGGAAGTTGGGGAAAACACGGTGGTATGCAAGCAGTTAGCTTACCCAGGTAATTCCTTGGGAGCTGTTGTCCTCAGGTTCCAACTTCTTTTATGACTTGTGCGGCCTTGTCTTTCAAATGAAAGACCTGAGTTCGATCCTCACGTGAGTCAGAAATTTATTTCTGTTCCATACCATACAGTATATATATTGATTATTTCTACATACAGTATATATATATATATATATATATATATATATAATTGCTGGAAATATGTTATATATGTAGCATTTGCTACTGTTATGCGACTGATATTATTTCCGATTACATACAGTAAAGATTATCCTATATATATAAGAATGGAGATATTTATGTATTTATTCACGGCCAGATTATCTAGTTTCCATATTATACGAGACCATATATGATTATACAGTATACGTCATATGCCTTAAGTAATTTTCTGAGATATAATATATTCTTGATAATAAGGGCCGAAAACCCAAGAATATGAGATATACGATTATGGTAAAAAAGTTTGTTAGAACACTCTGGGTGGTTGAGCTGGTTTGAAACAAGATTTTGCTTTTCCTTTAAAGTACTTAAAAGTGATTTATTGTAAGGGATTTTAATTAAAAAACTTTAATATATTAAAGTGTTATTTTAATTCCAAAAACTTGAGATTCACTTTTAAATTTTGTCATCTGCCCCATGTATTGGAATCCTCAGGTATATAAATATCTGCCCCAGATGTAATTTGGGGACTTACGTAGGTTCGACTACGATTGCTCAAGGTCAGAGCTGATTCACATAATGGTGTCAGCCATCGTACTGGCTGCAGATTGTCCAATCCCGAATTTTTCTAATATCAGAAATCACACAAAAATTTGTAACACCAGCATTAACTATTCTGACTTTCTCTGTCTTGGGCCAAACAAGCCGTTTACACGAACTGCTTATCTTAGAGTCATTATTTATCAAGCAGTTAGTGCCCAAGTTGAACAATCACACCACTCTATACAGCTGTTTCTGGCTTGAGCCGTTTTTTCTTCGCTGCTTCTCCCTCCTTTCCGAATCATTCAGCCTTCAGCCTTTAGTCTAGCAGGTGCTTTTTAAATCTTGTTTTGTTTTAATGTAAGTTTTGTATAATTTGCCAATTTGAGACTCTAATTGACGAAAAAAGTCAAAGTTATATTCCATGTGTTTTTAATTTGTGTTGTTTTCTCTTTTAGCCTTGATGATGTAACTATGTTGTTACGAAACGCGTCGGCAATAAATGTATCACCTTTTGATGATATTCGCCCCGTTTTCTGTGCTCCACTCTGCCGCCTACCTTTTTCGCAAATGAGGAAGGAGTTTTTTGTCATTGCTATTCTCTTCGAATGGATTTGTGGAAGTCTTTGAGTCTGGAGATAAATGAGCTCCCAAACGTGTGATTTTCTTCAATTTGAGTATATTTGTATTTTCATTTGTATAACTATGTGGCCACTAAATGGAGGACAGTAGATGTTCTAGGATAAAGTGTATCTTCACATAATGTCTGTGTCCATGTACGTAAAATGAGTTCCTCTAAATGACTGTTTTATTGTGCGCATACATATATGCAAAATAACACTGTATTTTAATTTAAGGAAATTAAGGCCATTTCATGGCAAACGTCTCAGAATGACCTCGAATGATAATTTCCAGGAAAATCCTCAGATTTACTTCACTGCATAATTCCTACACAGATTTCACTTACGGCTCCAGAGTACATTCATGATAAGCTTAGCTTTCATTTTACGATCCCTTTTATATTTTAGCCAATAGCGCTATGCACATTACTGGGCCGCTGCATTAACTTTCCAGATTTAGGTTTTTCCAGATTCCTGCATCTTCTGTTTTCCACCTAAGGGTCTCCTCGTTGTTGCCTTTGAAGTTTGAATTCATCTCAACCTCTCTTTATTCCTGCTTCAAGACACTACCCTCCACAAAAAGAAATTTCAGATTTAACTTGCCATCGTTTACTATCACCCCCTCTTACTAACATGATAAAAGTAACTTCTCTACAACTCTCTGGCGGCCAGCAAAATTCTTAAAGTCCACCTACTGTTAATGTATTTCTGTTACCTCAATTTAGTTATATAACTGATTTTTCTTCTATAATTTATCTCCTGATATGAAAGTAATTCCCATAGCGTAAAGGAGAACATACAACAAACATGCAAAATTAAGAAACCCAGCTCTCTAGTTTTACAGACCAACTTTTGAAAGCAACACACGTCTCTCTTTCATGGATGAATAACAACTTTTAATATTTAAATTCTACCAAAGTCATCCATTCATCGTGACCTTGCCTTCCCACACCAGCATATCAATTATACCTGCACCACTACCTTCTTCCGTTTCCCTGAAAATCAATTCAGCTATTAATCTCCTATCTTAAATTACAGTCCGCCAACAGTCTTCTTCTTTAAAATGAAAAGTCACATACAGTTCTTTATTCCATTCTGTTCCACCTCCTTCAACACCCACGAAAATCACTCGGTTTTTTCTTCTTCTTCACCTTTACTAGAGGAACTTTTACTTTTCATTACTCGCAAGCTTTCAACTCTTTATGGAAGATTCTTGCCTAATTAGAAATGATGAGTTCGGCAGGACCAAGCCACTATTTTTACATTAAACTGATGAATATAAATTTCAGTAAAAAGACAACAGAGATATTCTTTCAAGTAAAATATTGCTGCAGAATTTCAAATTTATAAATGGTTTTATCTTACTATTGCTAATAGAAACTTGACATTCGGTAACAAATGAGAATGTAAGTAGAGATATTCAAATGACTATTTTCAACCCTAGTACCCCTAATTTCAGGTTAAAACCAGCATATGTATATTTGTATTATATGTCGGGTATTTGCATACATGTTGCATGGCCTTTTATTTACATATGAATGATAGTTGAATATGACTAAACCACTGATTTTCTAAAGGACAATGTTAAGGCTCAACCGCCCATTTGCCCCCGGCTTTACCGTCTGACATAAAATTCCGCAAAATTTTAACTTGCTCTGAAAGACAGGTGAAAGCTTCGTGTAATGTGAAGATAAGTGAGGTTGTGCTTCTCTTAAAAATTAAAAATTCATAGCTAAGTGATAGGCATGAAAGTGTTTCCATTAAAAAAAAAATAAGGCAAGCATCCGTTTGTTCTCATATTCCCGTGCCTCAAGACTAGAAAATAAAGAAGAATGTGAAGGGGAAACAGGAAGAGAATTTTAATAGAAAGAATAGGTGAAGTTGATCCTTAAAAAGTGTTGTAGGACTTGGGAAAACAGATGATGTTCTGGATTTTGATGTTAACTCTAGAAAGAGTTACGGGCCAATAAAACTAAAAACACATGGATATCTGATCTGCATGGAATGATTGTGTACAGAAAGCAGCCAAGTGGTTATTACTAGATATGGTGACTGGATTATCAGATTAGAGAGAGAGAGAGAGAGATGTTGCAATGCAGAAGAGAGAAGTAGGTCCCAGAAAATAAGTGAAAAGTCACTGATCAAGAAAAAGCCCAGATTAGATTTTGACAAGAGGAAACGAAGGAGCAAGCACCAAAATGATGAGAGCAATATTCCAAGTACAGACAGATGTGGGCAATATACAGGTTCAAATTCACGACACTGACACAAAATCCCTGGCTGTGGAAGCAGTTTAAGTATCAGTGATGAACTCTTTCTTTATTGAAATGAATTTTTTTTCTTTTTGTTGATTTTGTACAATGTCTCTTTATATCTGTCAGACTCTTTAGTACTCTCACTCACTCTTCTTTTTTTTTAGCTTTTTTTATAATTTTTTCTTCATTATATTAAAACACAATGCCCATTTTTTAATGCGTGAAAAACACTGTGTTCATGTTAGCCTCAGTTCTATTAACACGATTGTTTGCATTAATTCATCTTCTCTCTCTGTCTCTCTCTCTCTCTCTCTCTCTCTCTCTCTCTCTCTCTCTCTCTCTCTCTCTTTATGTGATGAAATATTTCAGCCAGAAACTTTTAATAATTTTGTCATTATTTTTGTATTTTATTACAGAGGATTCAGGAAGACATTTACGATTAATCCCTAAACGTTACTGATATGTGAATTGCATATATATTTTGATATACTAACTAACAGACAGACCCAACAAATTAGCCTCCTTGGTGGAGGTAATAAATGAGTTATGCTTAAATAAGAAGGTATCACAGCCATTTATTTTGGGTGTGGAACCACAGTCAAATGTCCTCCATTCCATTCCTTTAATGTTGTAAATTTTACCTAGCCTCCCAGTTAAACGAATATTGATTAAGAAGATCTAATAAAAACAACCCTTCAGCAAAACAATAGCCCTAATTGTGAAATCGCTCTCCTTTAAGCGTGGAAGGGTTAACATTTTCCAACAACATCCGTTATGAGAACAAAAATTATACAATTAAAACTATAGTTTGATTATGAAAGGTATAAACCGTTCACATGACACTTTTTGGCGAAGTTCTTTTTTTAATACCTGAGAATCTGTTTCCCAAGCAAATGAAGAACACATCCCAAACCCATAATCCAAGAAATGACAAAATTCTCGACATGAGGGGATATGATGATTATGACAAAGTCAGAAAAAATGTCCTGAATAACATGGAAGCAAACAATTTCCAGTAAAGGCTATATAATGAATCATGCGTCAGGCCATATACTAATCTTAATCCAAACTCTTCCTGTCGTTCCTTCCACCGCCGGAGGAAGTTTTATCGAATGTTATCGACTCAAAAGAATCCCAGACTTCCATTTCGCCCCTTCTCCATTAAATTGCCGTAAAGCTCCTCCGGGCAACAGACTTCTCTGGACCCTAGAAGGTTGTCATGGGATTATTTACATAAGGTTCGGGAAGACTTTCGCCTCGAGAGTCGACCCTACAAAACCGTGGAGCAGGGTTTAAGTCGACCGTCTTTGATTGCAAAGGCTTTAAAGAATCTGCGGAAAAACGCATATACGATGGAGTTTAGTAAAAGGATATTACTTATGCGTCTGATGGCAACGAGACCGTTAAATTGGTTACGTTTGGAGTTCTAAGTTTTAATAAGAGTGTTATGCATAGAACGATATTGCAAGAGTTATGTGCTGAATGTTCGTATGTGCACTTACGTTTGTTAGTATCTGTGTGTTAATTTGTTTATTCGCAGCATTTATTTTTACTTTAAGAGTAAAATAGTTATTTTCGTTGCTCCGAAACCCAATGTAATGATTTGCGTAGTGGGTATTGGCTGACAAAGTTGAAATTTGTCATGTCTTACACTTGATTGTCAGAGAAGCGGTCATTAGTCTACAATGTTCGATGAAGCGGCATTACTTGGGACAAATTTAGCTACAGTAACATTCGTCGAAAAAACAAAGACAACCGAGTGGATTCTTCTTAAAAGTTCTATTGTTTATATATATGATCATCATTTGATTGTTCATCAAATTCCTTTATTACTTCATGGCAATTTTATTGTTCAGGATATCACTTCCATAAACCCATGAAAACAGCCATAATAATGGTGATCGCATAAACATGTGCTCTCATAAACACCATATGGTGACTAATCATGAAGATACAGGAGCTCACCTGGTTAAAGACGATACTCTGAAGAAAATACAATTATTTCAAGAAATTATACAGTATCTGCAACTCACACAACTTACAAGAGCAAAGGAAACGACGATACTTACACGTAGCTAGTGGTGCAATGCAAAGTGTATCTCTAATCCATCGAACAGTGACATCAATTATAATTGTAAATAAATAGCTGAATCTATTTGTTTCACATAACATAGGCCACAATAAAGTCAACTGACAAGTTTAGAAATATCCAAAAATGTTTACGTGCTAGGCAAAAATTTCATGAAAACCCCAAGATATTGACAATTCTTCCTTGAGATGTATCAAACAATGACATTTGTATCAAAATGTTAACAATAGAATTTGATAGGCAGAGCTTCTCTTACCCCTTCTACCTAGTATCAAGGAACCATGAACTAGAAACACGAACTATAAACACAGTTTCATCAGATAAGTAAGAACAGTAGTGAATAAAAAAGCAAAAATTATTTGAAGACCAGATTGAGAGATCCCGATTTCCCTTTTAGTGACGCTGATGGATATTCCCTGACAGGATGTGCTCTCTTTTATTAATGGCAACATTACCTTCAAAATTTAATCATGACAGTGTCCTTCATGAATATACTATAATAATCTGTCTCTATATACAAATTGATCTACTATGTCAACAGATGATATCCTGACACTCAAAAGACTGCCTAGTGATGCCGCAGAAATTAGCAACATTTTATTTGAGTACAAGATTCAACACACTCGATTACAAACCTTCACCGTTTCTCTTTTGCAAAGCACTCGCGTTTAGGGTACCAGAAAACAAATAGTCCTAAACGAAAACTAGAATATTTCATTTTAGAATTTAGATCACTCAGAATATTTACTGTCATTCTTTTGGAAGGCGAATCATATGACTGTGAGTATGGCCGATCGATAATGTTGTTAACAGTTACATCGTATTCTATAAGGTTGGAACTGTCCTTCTCATTTTTTTACATGGGTCTAACATGCTGGCTGCCATCTGATGGTCGAAACATTAAATTCAGCACTTCAAAGTTCATATAGCCTTGTGGTATTGAGCCTGCATGAAACTCAACATGTGATGGTCGAAACAGTATCATTATCTCGGTATTTAGGGTAGAGTATCACATTATCTCGGATTTATTATTAACATAATTTTACGTTATATTTCAGACTATCACAAGTCCATAAGTAAACAGCTCAAACGTTAACATTATTGTTCAGAAGATGTAATCTCAGATATTAATAACCTATTCTCTACATGACTCAAGTTATTAACAACGTGACTTACAGGTTTGTTTGTGGAAAGTCACGATTTCCTGTAACATGTCTTCAATAATTCATTCACCATTGCTAAGCCTGACAGCTACCCTTTTTGCAAATTCTACTAACTTAATGTAAAAATTACATTTCACAGACCTAATCTTTGGTGAGAAATAGAGGGAATTTGATGAACAATCACTTGATGATCATATTCATAATCAACAGAAATTTTTTAGAGGAATCCACTACGGTTCTTTGTTTTTCTTCAACCAAATTTACTGTGGCAAAATTTGTCATAAGTAATGCCGCTTCATAGGTACTGGATTAATACCGTTTTCCCTGACAATAATCCTGTATGTACGACAGTTCTGAAGATAATAATTTCGCAAGTATTGACCAATACAGCTCTCATACCCCATTGTCAGATCATTTGAAAATATGTAGCGAAAAACTTTTACTACATAATTTTCACCGTTTGTTGTGGATGTATCTTCCAAACTGAGATCTAAAAATAGGAAAAATTGCTTTTACTAGGTGTCTATAGATATCACCAGTGCTCTTTCGTGTGTGTATGTGTGTGTGTGTGTGTAGTGTAGAGAGAGTGAGAGAGAGAGAGAGAGAGAGAGAGAGAGAGGGAGTTGGGTGTGAGATTAGGAAAATAAATAATTGGCATTTTAGATAATCCCGATCCTGCACACATACAAAACAACAGTGCCATTTATTCTGCATGATAAGAAATAATAGCTCAACGGTTTCTATTATATTGTGCACCACATGAAATACTTCCAAAATACATTTACATCATAAAAATACTAATAAAAAAAAAAATTCGTAACCGAATGTTATCAACATCAATGAAACAAAACATCTGAAGCTACTAAAAAAAGCTGAAAAGGTTTACATTTACATGGCGCAATACATGTGGAATCTATTAATGAAACCTTTTATACAGTGAGAATCTAACAATGTACCCAGATCTAACAATGGCACTGGACGAAACAAATATTTTAATGTGTATTTTATTTAATTTCGAATTCACTCATATTCTGATTTCCTGTCACCTGAATTCATTCGCATTCAGGACCTGCAGCTTCGAAATTAATTTACTTTGGTCTCGCGTTCCATCGAAATTTGTGACTGACTTTGACTGAATCTGGACAGAGACTAATACCAGTATAAAGACTACTATCAATATAAATTATATTCAAAACATAATTTATGCCTTTTCAGTTGAGGCAACAACATAGTTATGCAGCCAATGCGGAAACACACGAAGTATTCTAATAGGATTACTTAATTTATGTATTCGTTTCAGCTACATTCGAACTATTTTTAGTAAAGTGAATAGCAGGTTTTGGCAGTTAATCTAAATAAGAAACACATTACTTATAAAACAAACTAAATAGACCACTAACTAGCAAACTTTCTACAACATTGAAATACCATTTATCAATAATGAAGATAGCCCAAGGAAATATAATAAAATGTAGATAAAAATAACAAAAATATCACAGATAAAAAATTAGCATAGTATATACACACACACACATACATACACACATATACATACACACACATATATATATATATATATATATATATATATATATATATATATATATAATTATATATATATGAAAATAATTAACAACATGAACAAGTGTTTCACAGAAATAAATTTCTGACACATCGTGGAACAAACCTCCAGTCTCCCTGTGACAGCCAAGGCTTACAAAACTAACCTACAAGGTCATAAAAGTTGGAATCATTTACTTGAATTACCCTTCACTATAAGGTTTTTAAAATGCAGGTTTCTATAACCAGCATATATATATATATTTATAACTTCCCCGACCCATTTATATATCATTTATATAATATACCCTTCATATATAATTAAAAGGAAATATGCATATATATATATATATATATATATATATATATATATATATATATATATATATATATATATATATATTATATATGTATATGACATTAAAAAGTGACATTGAGAGAGAGAGAGAGAGAGAGAGAGTTCCTCTATAACTGAGAAACGCAGTAAGGCTGTAACTTTCATCCGGACGTCAAAAGAATAGCCTAAACAGGTGATAGGAAGTGAGTTCCCCAGAACTCTAGGCTACACTCCAGGAAAGAGATGACAAGTGTAATATCATACACAAAGAGCAAAATCCTAGAATGAAAATAAGCAAGGTGACTTAAATTTGATCACAGATATAAAAAAATTTAAAAATGAATCAAATGTAATTTTTATAACTACATGGCAATGGTACTGATCATGCAAATACTCACCAGAAGATGCCACACGTATCGTGTACCTCAGTGAAGTCTGTAAATACAGAAAAACAATATTACTATGATAACATAACTAAATTCTTTACTTTCAAGTAAATTAAACTAAAAAAAGACTGTTTGTTTAATGATTGCATTACTAACCAGTTTGTTTTTAATGATAGCATTACTAACCTGTTTGTTTAATGACAGCATTGCTAACTAGTCAGAAAATCAAAATCAAAACAACGCACTTGGCAGATAATCCAATATGGATGTAAATGTTGTAAGTGTTAATCTAAAAATTTCAGTTTAATTATCAGTGTGCATACAGAGCAAAGCTAGAGACCTTGTATAGATTACGTGTGTTAACATTAAAATATTTGTAGAAGTATGTAGTTAAATAGTTTTTTCATTTGATATGTAGTATGGAAATTGACCTGTACGTGGAGACCCTTTTTATATATATTCTTCTAAATGTATTCATTAACAGGATCTCAGTGTAAACAAAGTTATTAATGAGAACTGTCAATAGCAAAAAAGTTTTATACAAGATATCGAAGCAAAATAAAACTTGGCGTTCAATCCGGTTACAGTATAAATAAAACTAACGAAAGGAAACCAGCTAAAATATTCACGTAACTATAAAGCACATGGACGGGAACTTCAATTATATAATTTAAGGTTTTTTAAACTAAATATGGTTTCAGTATAAACATGAACAAATAGAAATAAATTTTACATACAGGTAAACATATATCGCTAAAGGAGAAATTTTACTCAAGTTATAATCATCAATACACAAAAACCGAAAGGAAATTTTTTCAAATATTATCAGAAGACTCTTATAAAAAAAAAAACAGACAAAGAAAGGACCTTCCTTATTAGGTATTTTTCAAGATCCAAATTCCGAAGTTGATGTCTTTCCAGAAGGATTTCACAAGCATTCACTTCACGCAAATTCATAGCATTCAATACACCTGATGAAAAAAGGTTGAAACCAGAAAATTTCATGATAAAGACCGGAGAAGTGTGACATACTTTAAAGCAATGTCTGACTCAAGGCTGAAAATAACTATGCATTTGCATTCACACTGACGTAATTATTTTGCACATTTCCAAATTCAAAAATGAAATGCATGCAGGTGTCTTTGTGGGGATAATCTCACTACTTTAGCTCATTTCCTTGCTTATATTCTATGCTCGAAAATGTAAGACTAGACAAATATATTAAAACATAATCATAATCAAATCCAACTCAACTAAAACAGCTTAAATTATACTAGGCATTCCAGTTTAGAAAGCTTTAGGAATCTTATACAAGCAAGGAAACATTTAACAGAGATGAATATATACAGAGGATGATATAGCAACTTTGTGTTAATGCATTCCTTGTATTCTTCACATGCCACGTACTTCCAACATTTATGCATATATCCTATAACGTATGTGAATTAGGACAATATTTTGCCACAGATGATTGTATATGGTCATTATGTAAAAAGAGTATGTTGCTAATGTCTGGCTTGAAATAGTAAATGATTTACCAACATTTATAAAGTGAATACTGTAGAACATCTGTCACCATCAGTAACTTTTCATATGCATAATTTCAGAAAGAAATGTTTTCTCGAAAACTACCATTCTTTGCATGTGGATCACGTCTAATAGAGTCTGAAAAAGTATTGAATCAATTAACTCTATTGGTAATTTACTTCTCTAAAAATAGGGGCCAAAAATCACTTCTGGCAGGAAAAACATGCCTGAATAACATAACAAAAACAAGGAACAAAAATACAACTAAGTAAATAACGACATCATCGCTGGATTAATCTGACTATCTACTGTACATCTACTATGGTGATGGATTGCATGAAATGCAAATATTACAAAAAATGTGCCAACCTCTCTTCTCCATGAGCAGGCTGCTGCAGTTCACAAAGAAGATGCAGAGTGGTAACAACAAAAGATATGGAGAGGATAAGGCACTGTAATCTATGAGTATGAGGTTGAGAGTTTTACTAGACAGAGCTATAGGCTACTTTACTGGAGCGAACGATCTCTTACCATACTCCTCACCGTGATAACTGTTTGTCACAGAAATATCTGAATATTCCAAAAGCCTCTGCAAATTAAATATGAACAGTAATCTCAACATTCAAGAATTTATTCTAAAGTAAAGGGCATCCTACATTGGCAAACGTATTCTTTGACCTGACAGGTGACCAATATCAGGGCTAGTTAACTGTAATCTGTTCTCATCTACACAAGTGGGTTTTGGGTAACTGGGTAAGGGATTCGTGATTTCATGGGATCATGTTTGCATTCCGTTAGCAATTTTCGTGATGAGAGGTGGAAAATTGCCCTTGTAATCTGTTATACAAATATAAAGGTTTACGGACAAAAGCTCAATGTAACCTGCTTGAATGATAATATCCAATGTGCAACATTACAGCATGCAGTTTACAGATAGTCAACAGAATCTGTAAAGCCTTACATAAAGCACTGTTTATTTAAAGCCTTAAAACGCCTAATAAAGGAGAAACCTTGTCCAAACTTATATGCAAAATTTGACACAGTGCATAGTGTTAATACGATTTTTAAATTGAAGTCTTTATAAATATTTTCATACCTAGAAGCGTTGTTGGTTTTATTTTCAGGTTACCAATGCACAAGACTTGTTGCATTTCGTCAGGGTATGCTTTTATTCCTATAAAATTAGATACAGTACACACACACACACACACACACACACACACACACACACACACACACACACACACACACACATATATATATATATATATATATATATATATATATATATATATATATATATATATATATATATATGCTTATTATATGTCACTAAATAGCGTGTGACAATATATTAAATGAGCCACAGGAAAAATATAAGGTAAAGCACCAAGCGCTTTACTCCTTTTATTTCCTGTGAAAAGCCTTATATATATATATATATATATATATATATATATATATATATATATAGTTGTTTATGCACAAGAATCGAAAATGATCAAGACTTAATGAGGCACTGACCCGGTTACGTGTACCAAAGTGAAGAATGCATAAGCAAGGTCTCATCTTTCTGGGTCCACAAGAGTTGCTGCCCTGCCTATCTTTTGTAAAATAAAATGTAAAGTTTTATTTTGGTAGACTATTAAGCCTCTTATTCAAATTACAATTATTTACTTTGTGTTCACAATTACACATGAAACTAGAAGGGGGTACCCGGGTGGGCCCTCCAGACAGACGCCACCAGAAACTTCAAACGAAGACCGACCACGAGGACCGACCTCCGACGCGTGGTCGCCAGATACCTGACCAGGGCAAGCTGTAGAAACGTTTATTAAGTATATATTCTCGTCAGACACAGTCGCCTAAGCATAAAACGCAACTTAGTACAAATGTAAAACCATTTCAGCTTTCAAGCCATATATATCATATTGTCTTCCTTGGCATTATTTTACTCCTGAAAGCAAACTTCCCTTCTGTCTTCCGCCAAATAGTGTTTTTTTTATCCTTCAATAAACTTCTCAGTTCTTCGTCCCAACACCCAGTGTGATTATTTCAACTTCGTGTCCTCCAGAAACCAAATCATATCCTAGCAGATTCTCGGACTCGAAACTCGAACTTTACACTTTCTACACACTTTCCAGTTCTGATTTCAAATCCTGAGCCATTTTCCGTCCATTTCTTTTTTATATCGCCTCACTTCGCTTTTATGACATTCGCTTGTCTCAATCATGCGTAGAGATAACGTAGGAAAACGATACCTATAATATTATATGTATATGTATATATATAAATATATATAGTGAGTTATATATATATATATATATATATATATATATATATAATGCTAAAAAATCACAGTATTTAATGTGACTTAGTAGAGTAAAGTTTGAATCCAGGAATCAGAGATTCGTTTATATATATAAATATGTATATATATATATATATATATATATATATATATATAATGCTTAAAAATCACAGTAGATGCACGTGACTTAGTATAAGTTAATCCTGTTTAGGAATTCTGTGATTCGCTATATATATATAAATATATGTTACAGGTATAGTATATATATGTGTGTGTGTGTGTGCTGAGAGATATATATATATATATATATATATATATATATATATATATATATATATATATATATATATATATATATATATATATATGTGTGTGTGTGTGTGTGTGTGTGTGTGTATATAGATAGATATATATATAGATATATATATATATATACATGATATATATATATATATATATATATATATATATAGATAGTTTTGTGTTTGATGTTTACAGGAAACTTACCAACGTCTGTTCTTATGTCCACTATTATTCAGGGATCACTATATTAATGTAAACTTCTCAGTTTTTTTTACCATGTTTATAGCATTAAGGATATGCAGCTCCTGGAATTCTTGGACTCGGAATTTTGTAAAATTTATGACGTAGGAATTAGTGTTAAACACCAAAGTTTTAATCGACAAATCTTACAGAAAGGGAAACATTTTTTATTCCAATAATAACAGGAGCCTTTGAGAGAAAATATTTTGACACTTCATATAACGTGAAATCTTTGTTTCATTAAAAATTACTGAAATTTTCAAGATAAATGTTGTTTACAGAATTCAGGACATCGGAATATCATTGTTCGCAAAATCTCAAACAAATCAATGGCTGTATTTATACGATCTCTTGTGTTGTGTAGTAATAAATACTTGGTCAAACTGGTCAAGAACTAGATATCGTCTTCAAATACATGGTTACGCAGTTCGAACAGGCCAATTGACAAGGCCATTGAAGAAGAATGATTTTAACCACTGTATAGACTGGAAAATTCATCTGAGATCAGCCTTTGTAACCACATTGTTAAGAGAAACAGTAATTGTAATCCTGCCTTACTGGGGCATTTTAACAATCAGTTCCATAACACAGTTCGGTCTTTTAAATTAGATAGTTACCTTGTTCATAAATTCTGAAAGCAAAATGTTACCTTAAAGGATAGCCTGTTCCAACTGTAGTTTCAAATTCTAAGGATTTTTAAAGTATTTTTTGTTTAGTATGTGAAAAATTTGTTTTCTTCAAAATAGTGATTGTATCTAGTAATGATGTGTAGCTTGTTATATTTGACTGTTTATGAAGTTTCCTTGTTTATGTCTCTAATTATTTATTTTACTTTGTACCCGAAGAAGTGTGTGTGTAATGCACACAGAAGCGCTTTTGGTACCTGGTCTTTAATTTTCACCTTTCATGTTGTTCATATATATATATATATATATGATATATGCTTAAAAATCACAGTAGATGCAATGTAACCTCTCACAGAAAACATATGCAGAAGTTCAGTATCATATATATATATATATATATATATATATACATAGTATATAGCAGTATATAGAGAATTATAGTTATAATAATGTTATATTTAAATTACATGTTTTGTAGATTGCTAATTAAAAATGTTTATATATAAAGGACAATGAATTAAATGCAAAACACAATCATGATTTAAAGCTTGATTTTGTTATCCAGTTGATGAAATCATTGAGCTATCAAGAGGTATGTTTGTCGAGAGGAATAAAGCCACAGGTTGGAAAGAACAAAGCCTCACAATAATTACCTCTGACAGTTCATTAAGACAACATGAGTTAATATAGCTTGACACACCGTGATTTTATATAATCATGAAGTTACTATCGTCGCTATCGAAATTACCGCCACCCGGTAGCATTTTCGTTGGAGAAGAATGAAGGGGAATTTATATAAGTGACGGTTCACCGCAGATTACGGTTTAAAGCCTATTCAAGTATAGTTGACGAACATTGAGCTTATCAAGAGAGAGAAACGCCATCGCAGAGCACGCGCCCGGTCGCGAAATGAAAAAACAGCTCGACACGACTATTCGCTTCTGACAGTTCTTCATTGGTCGCTGAACACGCATGAGTTTTGCCTTAGCCTCTTTATCACAATCGCGATTTATACATCATGAAGAATGTCGCTATTAATTGTTCATCGCTCCAGATTCGCTGACCAGCCTGCTAGCAATTTATATACGCATGATAAATGAACTGGAATCGTGATTCATTTATCACTTATATAAATTCCCCTTCGGGCGACAATTCTCCAAACGGAGATATACCGAGGTAGCGTGAATTTCGATATTACTACTTGTAGCTTCATATAAAATCACGGTGTGATAAAAATTTCACAGAGCTGCGTGTTCCAAAACGTACCAATGAACTGTCAAGGCGAGGTGGGTCATTGTCTAGGCTAGCACACTTTCCCCGCTCATCACGAAAACGCAGTACTATTATCTCGCAAAAGACTTATACTTTGATGGCTCAATGATTTACGCCAACTGAGTCGCTATAGGTTTTCGTCGCGTATCTTCAGGTCCCCACGATTCCAATTCATTTATCACTATAAATTCCTTCATACAATTTCAAATGGAGATATACCGAGTAGAAGCGTGAATTTCGAGTTATTGGTTGTTATCAGCTTGCCGATTGTATTAAGTAAAATCACGTGTGTGATAAAATTTCATAACAAGAGTTGCAGTTCAAACGCACTAATGAACTGTCATGGAGGTGTCGTTTCCAGGTTAGCGTTCTTCCCCGGGCTCACGCACGGAAACGCAGTAATGACATCTCGCAAGATTTATACCCTTTATGGCTCAATGGTTTACGCTAACTGGAGTCACGAATAGCTGCCTAAAGTTCGTGTCCCCACGCATTCCAATTCATTTATCACTATATAATCTCTTCACATAATCTCCACCTGAGATATACCGAGGAAGCGTAATTTTGATATTAAGCGACATTTGTAGCTTCGCGATTGTATATAAAATCACGTGTGATAAAAATCATATATATATATGATATATATATATATCAGACGAAACATCGTTCCGTGTCGCAATTAAAGATTCGATTAGGAATCAGACTACAGTGACACCAACCAGTGCGTACGATCGGTTAGTGTCACTGTAGTCCATCCTTCGTCTGTCGCTTGTTCAACTAATGTGACGGTGGACTTATTATCAACTAAAAACCCTTCGCACACATATACAAGGAAAATATATTACTCAGGTAGAGGAATTGAATAAAGGATGCCGTAGCTTTCGATTGGGTATATAGAATCACGGTGATGTGATAACAGTCATATATATATATATAGTATAGTATATTATGCATATACATATATAGTATATATATTATATATATATATATATATATATATATATATATATATATATATATATATATATATATATATATATATATACTCAAACACACACACACGTATATATATATATATATATATATATATATATATATATATATATATATATATATATATATATTTATATATATATATATTTATATTTATTTATTTATTTATATATTTGTATATGTTTTTTTTAATATTCTGTTAACAATCTTCTATCTATTTTTATTATAGGAATACCATTCTGACGAAGACGGGAAGGCAGCCGGGGGAGTGCTAGGTATTTCAAATGTAATGTCTTTTAGTTAGCATTAGGGCCTAAACCCATAGGGAAACCATCAGTTCTTCATTGGATGGGTCTATATCAGATTTACGCCTCTTAGGTCTGGCTTCGATTCTGTCATTACTCAGCACTAGAGGAATCACTTCAAAGTCAGAAATTCACGGTATAATGTGGTTCGGATTCCACAGTAAGCCGGTGGTCCCGCTGCTGTAGGTAAACTAAAAATTGTCCTGGCCACGTAAATAAACAGATCCTTCCGCCAGCCCTAGAGAGAGCTAAACAACTCAGGCTCAGCGGTCTGGTTAAACTGCGAAAGTACATTTACTTTCACCAAGTAACCTCATTAAAGGTGGCCCAAGCTCTTCCTGTTCCATGTTCGATTAAATGTTTCTCTGATAAATTTCAGACCGCTCTGAGGCATAAAAGACTGCCTTCGCCCCTACGCCCTGGTTTTTGCCAAAAGAGGCCTGTTATAAGAAGAGAACTGCTCTTAGCTTTTAAAGCTACGCATCTTTCCGAGACACTTGATCCCTCGGTCCTCCCAACTTATTTACATTAAAGAAGTGACGCGCAAACATCCCCAGAACTTGATCGCCCATTAAAAAAAGTGTTATGCAAAACCAGGTATCCAATTTACCTTTATGAATATCAGATTAAGAATAATTCAGCATTAAGCTTAGCGACACTCACCATTCCTGAAGTAACTAGGAATTAGGGAAGGTTAAATAAGTAATTTGCAGCATTTAGGCAGCCTTGTGTCTCGATCCCATTGTTCGGAAGAGGAATAACCTTTTACCAGTGCTAAACTGCGTCTGATAATCCGCTGTGTTAAAACCTTACTGAAGCAAAGGGAAAACTGACTGTGTCTGAAGTTGGGCGATTGTTCAGGAAATTTCCTCGCTAACTACGAAGTTGGGCGATTGTTCAGGAAATTTCCTCACTAACTACATAGTCTTTCTGTGCCGGGTTTTCTTCTTGACTGGTGACCTTATTCAGTTAATAATTGTCTGTCTTTGAGGTTAATTTTTAGCTTTAAATGACAGGTTACGTGTGTTCTTGGCACTCAGGGCCTCATAAATTACGGTAATTAAGTAATAAACTCATCAGCCAAGCCCCCACATGTAACATTGGCGAGCTTGCTTAGGATCTAATTAATTTAGAGAAAGAATCTGGAGGAAAAAAATTAATTACACATTAATTCTAAAGAGAAAAGTCAGAGATTTGATTTAATGTTATTCTTCCAAACATGACAGCACAAGGTACAATAATAATACATGAAACAACAGTTATAATTAAGAAATTACGTAGGTAGGAAAAAATGGGAGAGCAGTATAATTCACAATTTGCAAAATCTAAAACGGAGCACTTCTTTGCTATGTTTGGATATCGTGCTATACATTCCGTAGCTGAAGGTCACAATGAAAGCATCGCGGAACAAGAAACAATGCTTTGCTATTTTCCTGGTCAAGGATTAATGCATGATATTGATTTTAAACGAGTTAACTAGTGAATGTAAATTGAACGAACGGAAGTCCGTCAATGTATCTCCTGCCGTAGACAAATTTTGCGGTTCATTGAATTTCAAAAGTAATAACAGCGTGCGTCACTCCCAGATCGGTATTAATAAGTGTGTTCAGATAGCGAGAATTATATCAAAACCCCGTGTCATTAAAATAGCAAACGAACAGCAATAGTTAATTTCACCATAATTTATATTTCAGTGATGTAAATTTAGTCGCATGAGGACGTCATGAATCCATTTCTTTGTCTCGGCGTCGAACAGTTAGTTCCACGTGAGAAAGAATAACAAAAGACAAAGCGTAGCATAGTAATTTCGTTTTCCATCTTAACGTAAAATCCATTGCAATGTTGCTATATTTAGAGTAAATCTGTATTCCTGCATTTGCCTAGTTCGTTTTGTGAGAGGAATTCGAGTGCTTTGTGTAACTGACTTCAGAAAAGTTTCGTGCCTCGAAGATCAGGGTTTTCATCCGCCAGCCGCTTCTAGCCGTTGTTTTGAATTTGCTTATGCTAACGGGATTCGCCCACCATCCTGGGAACACTCCCTGTGGCCGCCATCTGAAACCCTTAGTTGTTTTGTCTCTGTGACTTTGGTAGCCCAGTCACTGGTAGCTCTGCCTCCTTGCCACTTTTGGGACTACATCGCAAAAATTCTAGTCAGAGGATTCTCGGATAGATAGAGACTGAGATAGGCCTCCATACAACAGATAAAAAACAAGAGGTAATTATCAGGGAATGATATCGACAGGAAATATACATGTAGATAACAAGTTCCTGTAAAAATACCCGACGTAAAAAATCATATAAAGAAAAGAACTTATAATTTTCCTCTGAACTCCTCAGGGTAGTCGTCCGACTCGGCTACCGGGAAAGTTGCGATTGTTAAAGCAATACCCTAAGGAAGCCCAAGACGACGTATCTTCAATTAAGAACCCTGCCAGTGTGCACTTATAAAAACTTTACTCAAATTTTTTCTCAGGCAGCACAAATTAGCTGACTGAATCTCTCTCTCTCTCTCTCTCTCTCTCTCTCTCTCTCTCTCTCATATATTCAAATAAGCATTCGTAGCCTAACCGAGCGTACGTGACCCTCTTCAAGGAAAGAAGGACTGACACCAGGACAATTAATTAAATTGAACCAAATAAAAGAAACACCTCTATCCAGACATCCAGATAGTAGCCTTTCCCCCCTGTGCATGAGAAGGGGGTTGTAGCACTGTGGGTACTGGGACCAGACACTCACGAGGGCCTTTAAAAGCAACCAAATTCACTTTTCCTTCCACAGTGCCTAATCTGAAGCACTGTCATCAACTGAATTGCTTACATCTCTCTCTCTCTCTTTTACCTTCCCTTTCTCCCTCATTCATTTGTTACACTCTGCTGGGGTAGAGTGCATTTCCTTACATAGAATTAGTTGGACTCCGCAAGGGTTCTAGGAACGCACTGGCACCATAGTGCCACAACCAAGCAAAACTAGAGGAAAAAAAAAAGAAAACCACTAAACTAAGACAAAAGGAACACAGAAGAAAGTCCTGGTACTCTAACCTGCACCAGTACCTAAGGATACTGGAGCCACCAGTGTGACCTTTACACGGCACATTCAACCACAGTGCCACCTTATTGAAAGGGTGCCACAGCACTGAAGGGACACTTCCTCGCTGCCCGAGTACGTCCAGTCAACGGATAGACACCCTTGCCCACCAGAACCATGGCAGCAGGGAATTATAAAGCCTTCCTGGTCTGGGGACGGCAGCAGGTCTCACCGGATTGGAACTTGCCACATGGGTCAAGGAGCAAATGGACGATTTGGCCAAGAGGGAGAAGGGCAGTGACTCAACCCAGAATTATGAAGCCGAACAGAGGAGCCAAGGAAGCCAGAACAGAGGCAGCTAATGAAGAAAGAGAAGAAAGGAGACGGCAGCACGAGCTAGCCTGCAAGGAGAGTGAGCAGAATTTCAAAGAGAAGGAGCCTAAGCTGGAAAGAGGAAATAGAAATAGCCAACCATGGCTGTGACAAAAGCCTCCAGCCCCACCCTTGCTGCACCAAATGCTCCAATCTCAAGCATCAATTCCCTCGTCCTCAAGTGGACTGAAGATGAGCCAGAAGCATGGCTGGAGGAGAACGAGGCTCTCTTCGATAACTACAGCACCACTGAGACAGAGAGGGCCTTAGTACTAGCCAAGCACATATAGGGATAAGCTAAAGCAGACCTTCGCTCACTGGAGAAGAGCTAGAGAGGCAACATGGTTGAAGTTCGTAGAATCATCACAAAGGCCTATGAAATAACCCCTGGAGAAAATGGAAAGACAGCGGTTCTGAGGTCTCGTTTATAGCCGGCTGGTCCTGAACTGAATGGGCTCTACTACAAGACTCCAGCCTGGTACCATTATTCACACTCCTTGTCTTGGTACAACGCTTGAGGACCTCTTCAATTGAATCATCCTGGAAGACCTTTACCAATATGTGCCTGGGCTCCCTTTGCTGTATATCTGCATCGATGAGCAGCCCGCAACACATATAGAAGCCTGCTGTATGGCCGATTCGTGGGAACCAGTCCCAAAACACATCTCAAAGGTGCATCGCGGCCAGTTACCTCTCAAGCTCAATTCAATCAGAAGAACACCTGCCAAGCAAGCCTACGTGCACCCACTGTAAGAGGGGGTACTGAAGCCGAGTGCCGATACAAGGTAGGCACCAACAAGCAGCCTCCTACTACCAGCCAGAACTCCTCTCTGTCTTCATCCACTCAAATCTCTCCACCAACAGTTACTGCAGGCCATTATTTCCTACAAGAGGCCTGCATGTAAATCCTAATGTGGTGCCATAGCTACTACAGTGTTGGACATCCGGCCTGTCCACATCATGTCCCCACCACCAAGTTTGTCAACCTCATTAGCAATATCATTCTCGGCGGCCGGGCCGCAATAAGATCTCACCCTGAGAGACCGAGACCCAGTTCATCTCGTGGCGCCTCTTAAGAGCTCTAACCTGCTTGTGACCCTTCCCGTCACAGTAGACACTGCGGCAGATATTAGCCTGATCTCCAGGGCCTAAGTGACAGCCGGTGGTGCCTTGGTTAATGAGAAAACACGGTGGGAGATGAAGTGGATAGAAGGCCACACCATTACCGGTCCCACGGTCCAGCTCCAGGTTACGACACCTTGGGGCACACAACCCCACTGCCTTGGCATGGTGGGGTGAATTGGCCTAGAGTGGACTTGTTGGCCGGGACCTTCTCTGGAAGGCCCACCGAACATCTAGCACTTCAGCCATGCTACCTCCTCCACGGAGGCCCAGACTGCAGAGAGAACCTGACCAGGACAAACCCACCCTCTGCCCACCGAAGAGGTCAGCAGAAGGGGCACACACTGAACCATCCTCACTCACAGCCCTCCAGTCGCATGGCTTGGCCAACAGCAGGTCTCCTCCCCAAAGAGATGTTCAGGAGGAGCAGTACCACTGTAGGACGTGCTGAGCTGACTCCAGCCAGATTGGGAGGGCTGCCCAAGTACAACGCCCAGCGACGCCCCTGAGCAAGACTCTCCAAGAGGTTCTGGTCTCCAGCTGGGGCAGGAATCTCTGCCGCAGCCAATTGCAAGTCATCCACGAAGTATTGTACCTCTGGACCCCTTGTCAGGCATGCCTGACCCTCAACTGCCGCCGTTACTGCGGAAAAACAGCAGTGCCACACTCCATCTGGCACGGACGTCGAGCCATCACTTGAAGAGGACCCTGTGCCGGGTCCAAATCATGAGGCGACCCTCCTCCGGGAGATTCAGGATTCCCCATGGCATTAATCATAGCAACCGGAGAGCCTCCGGCACCCGGCACTTCTTCACCAAATTTGTCCCCAGAGGATGAACCCTGAGATCAAAACTGTTACACTTTCTGGAGATCAGAATCACCTCCCGGACGCAGAGGTCGAGATCGCTCTCACCCGGTTGTCGCAGCAGCCGGAGCAGGGGAGCCCTCCTGTAGCTTCTGAAGCTATTCTGACTTCACGCCCACTAGCCCCTGCCTTTCCCCAGAAGTCGGTGCCTCAATACCTCCTAGTTCCACACAGATAGCCCTTGGAGGAACCCGAAGAAGAAGAAGGGTGGAAGAGAGCCCAGTGGTTGCCGAGCCATGAGTCACTCCCGGCACTAGCCCCATGACACAGTGCCCTACCATCTTAGGAGTGATCCTGGCCCTTGCCCAGAGAAGGTAGCCAGTGACTTTTCACATGCTAGCCCGGGACTAGATTGAGTACATCAGACGAGCAACTCATCCTTCCACTTTCCATCGAGCTGCAGTAATCACGTGAAAGTGAATTAAAATCATAGTAATCAAACCATTGCGAAAGAGACACTATGCTCATGACACGCATGGTCTAAGACCTCAGTGAGGCAAACATTTATCATATGGAAAAGGAAACTTACAACAACTTAGTAATTACTAATTGTATTTGAACACAAAACCTTGTAATTTAGTTAGACATTATCTCAGTTGGTGCCACGGTCGTGTTAGATAGGTTAGCTAGGGAATACCAGAATATACCCCCAGTTAGGTCTAAAACATCACGATTATAGAGGTAAAAATAATAACCATAAGCACCTTCCAGTACAGTTAGAATTCTGTAATATAATGTCAAAGCTCATATCCGTAACGAGTTAAGCAGATCCGTAAAGTTGCTTAGGCTGCACGTGGACAAATCTGCTCAGGGGAGACTTAGTAACTCACAGAGGTGAACAGCTTGCTTAGTACAGACCGTCATGCCCTAAAGGGGGAGGAAGGCCCCTCTGCTGGGAACTTATTAATATTCTGCTGTTCGCCCTCTATGCACTTTTATTGTAGGAATACCATTCTAACAAAGATGGGAAGTGGCTTTGTATCGGCCAGGGTAGTGCTAGGTATTTCAAATGTAACGTCTTTTAGTTAGCATTACGGCCTAAACCCATAGGGCAAGTTTCACCAAGTAACCTCTATTGAAGGTGGTCTTAAGCATCCTTTTCCCTGTTCTATGTTCGACGAATGTTTTGACAAAATTTCAGACTGCCCGAGGCATAAAGACACTGCCGCTCCCTGCTGCCCTGGTTTGACCGAAAGAGGTCGCAGAGAGAAGAGAACTGTTGTAGCGGAAGCATGCATCTCCATGCTTCCGACGCTTCATCCCCTTTGTCCCTTCCCATCTTTTATTTACCAAGTGAAGTGACGAAATATCCCAGAACTTCCAATCCTCCGTTGTATGTGCAGCAACCTACGTATAACAGTAAGTTTGAAATTAGTCAGATTTTCGCCGACTCGCTAGTATCTCTGTCTGTATTTTCATTCCTTTGTTTTCCGTCTTCTCCATCATCTACAATAACCCAGGTATCCAATTTACCTTTATGAAGTCTAGATTAACCCTAATGGGATGGCATAATTTATCAATGTGCAGCACCCCAGACCAGGGAAACTTTGAGGTTGGCAAAATAAAAAAAAATCACATCAATGGAAAGAGAATGACACGTACATTCACAGTGTATAAATAAAAAAATTCTAAATAGGTTTCCCTACCTTCAACAAGAAGTTGAAAATTACTATTTACAACCCCTTGTGGGGACTCATTTACAAGACAATCGTAAATTTTACCAACTTATGTGTTTTTTCTAATAAATAAATTAATTGTATTTTGTAAAGTTATTATTACTACTCACACAATATCAAACAGATAAGAGAATTAAGCAGTAACAAATTCTTGGCATATTTGTTGTAAAATATTCTGTAAATTTACGAGAAGGAAGATTCAATAACTTCTTTTACTTTACATGCTTAATATTTCTTTGTAATTTTCTTTGTAAATTACATTTATAACTGATATAATATCGTAAAAGACAAAACAAAAACAACAGCAACCCCCTTCATATATTATATACAAATTTACAAAAAGATCATGTGAGAGAGAAAGATGCAGTACTTTCCCTTAGAAGCCTACATTACTGATACTTGGCCTAATTTCCTCGTCTGTATAAAAGTTGCCATTAGTGAATTTATAGCATATAGAAGTATTGGTAATCTTGTTTTGAATCATTATTACCATAATAGTGGAAGAATTAAGCTCACTAGTTCAACCTGTATTCACCTCCCCAAACCTTGTTTTACTTCACACTGAGGATCAATCCGTCCCTTAAGGGTTAAGAATTATTTATATTGCTTAGTGACACTCAGCTTATTCCCCAAAGCAACTAGGAATTGGTTAGTTAAATAAGCAATTTACAGCATTGAGCAGCCTTGTGTCTCGATCCCATTGTTCGAAGAGAAGAGCTTTTACGAGTGCTAAACTGCGTCAGATAATCCGTTGTGTTAAACCTTATTTCTCGTAGCAAAGGAAATTTGACTATGTTCTGCTGGGCGATTGTTCGGGAAATTTCCTCGCTAACTACATATTTCTGTGTCGGGTTTTCTTCTTGACTGGTGACCTTATTCAGTTAATAATCATCTGTATTTGAGGTTAATTTTTAGCTTTAAATGACTGGTTACGTGTGTTCTTGGCACTCAGGGCCTCATAAATTATGGTAATTAAGTGATAAACTCATCAGCCAAGCCCCACACATAACAGTATATATATATATATATATATATATATATATATATATATATATATATATATATATATATATATATATATATATATATATATATATATATATATATATATAAATATATATATATATATATATATATATATATATATATATATATATATATATATATATATATATATATATATATATATATATATATATATATATATATATATATATATATATATATATATATATATATATATATATATATATATATATATATATATATATATATATATATATATATATATATATATATATATATATATATATATATATATGTATATGTATATGTATATGTATATGTATATGTATATGTATATGTATATATATATATATATATATATATATATATATATATATATATATATATATATATATATATATATATATATATATATATATGTGTGTGTGTGTGTGTGTATATAATATATATATATATATATATATATATATATATATATATATATATATATATATATATATATATATATATATATATATATATATATATATATATATATATATATATATATATATATATATATATATATATATATATGTGTGTGTGTGTGTGTGTGTGTGTGTGTGTGTGTATAATATATATATATATATATATATATATATATATATATATATATATATATATATATATATATATATATATATATATGTATGTATAAATAATGTATGTGTGTGTGAGAGAGAGAGA
>NC_089765.1:49175305-49177805 GCF_040412425.1 Macrobrachium rosenbergii
ACTTAAAATACATGAGACAAGCACTTACCTACCCGAGAAGCGTCTCGAACTCTGAAAAAGAGAAAAGAGACATGACACACAAGCAACATGCTGAACAGTATAAGTGTGTTTTCACAACATGTCATAAACACGTCGACAACTTATTGACCACATATCAAAAATAGGATGAATACATGTCAACGACTTATTGGTGGTCGTATATCGTGCTTCATACGAGTACTCTGCATTTGCCAAATTTTGTTCCCTACTTACAGTCACTGACTTCTTGTTAATCTGCCTGTGATATATACAATAGGATGTCAGCATATGTTTATGACATTTTACCGTACAATGTTCGCTACTTATCCTTCTTACAATATACATTTCTGACTGTCCAGAGGAAGTAGGTTCCTTGAAAACCTGAAACTAAAGCAAAACAAATTTATATAGAAGCAGAATTGAGAGACAAATACTGTAAGGGTATACCAATATTCTGTCCTGGTTCTATTAAACTACGTAATTCCGAAATTCCTCTTCATAAAGCAAACAAATAAATAAAATTCCAAAGTTAACATCTCAATGGTAACTTGGTTCACAACCAACAAACACCATCTGTATCACGTAGATCCCTTTAATAACATTGCACCATTCATCATTGTCTCTCACCCGTTCTTGCATTAAACAAATGTGTCATCAATATCACGTAAACCTCCCAGACAAATGCTGAGCCTTTCACCATTTACTGAGACATTCTACGCAGACACCTCACTCGAAGCTCGTCGTGCCTTTGTACAAAGCTGTCATTCTTTTCCGTCTTATGCATAATTCCATGGGCGGTAGATATTCAGGACATCTGATCCAATATTAAGATGTTGTAGGAATTATGAATTGCAGACAAATGAAAAGGAGTAAATAAAATATAAGCATCAAAAATAATAAAACAATTAAACAATCTTCTAAATCCCAACAGGATTAATTTTCATTTGGTATCAAATTAACATTTGTTAATAAAAAACGTTCTGATACATCCAATATGAGATTGTAAAATAAACAGTGTATGTATATATCAATATATTTATATATACAAACACACACACACACACACATACACACACACTGTGAGTTCAAGCCAAAACTTTCCCTGTGTATATATAAATATACGTTAAAAATAGTTTTGCCGCTTATGCATAAACATTAGATAAAAGCAACAGTATTTATAATGAAAAGCATGAATAAATAAAGTGTTCCGCCAAATAACATCATTCAAAAGAAGAGACATGAAATGATTGGTCACATTCGACATATTTATGTAAATGAAACGTCCAACACTCACTGAAAAATAAAGATGAAGTTAATCTGAGAAATGATGATTTCAGAATATGAAAAATGACAGTTGTACATTTTGTCAAACTTTTCGTTAATTAAAAAACTGAATAATAACCGCAAGCTTTTTTTTTCCAGACACCAATCATTCTTCAGAAACAAAGGTCTGTTATTTGTATGCCGTTGAAATGTTATGCGCTCACTGCAACAAACTTTTAAATACTGTACTCTCTCTCTCTCTCTCTCTCTCTCTCTCTCTCTCTCTCTCTCTCTCTCTCTCTCTCGTTGCACAATTCACGCCAACTCCTCTCATTTATCCCTTCTTTATTTCTTTTTCAGGTTTATATTAGAACTTGCTCGGGAAAGTGATATCGAGACACTAACATGGCGAAATTCTAGCGCCCTCTCTCTCTCTCTCTCTCTCTCTCTCTCTCTCTCTCTCTCTCTCTCTCTCTCTCTCTCATGACGACGAATTTAATTTTTGATGCTGAAACGCCAGGTAGATAGAATTAATGAATCAATCAGTCTCTCTCCCTCTCTCTCTCTCTCTCTGAGTTATGTCATTTCATTACTTTTGCCAATGACTCATAGATTTTGAGAATGCATGACAAGGTGAACATTTTCTCTCTCTCTCTCTCTCTCTCTCTCTCTCTCTCTCTCTCTCTCTCTCTCTCTCTCTCTCTGAGATCTATGAAATTTCATTACTTATAACACTGGCTCATAGTTCTGAGAATGCATGACAAAATGAACTCTCTCCCTCTCTCTCTCTCTCTCTCTCTCTCTCTCTCTCTCTCTCTCTCTCTCTCTCTCTCTCTCTAAATTATGTAATTTCATTACTTTTGCCAGTGACTCATAGATTTTGAGAATACGTGACAAGGTGAACATCTCTCTCTCTCTCTCTCTCTCTCTCTCTCTCTCTCTCTCTCTCTCTCTCTCTCTCAGATCTATGAAACTTCATTATTTATAACACTGGCTCATAATTTTGCGAATGCATGACAAAATGAACATTCTCTCTCTCTCTCTCTCTCTCTCTCTCTCTCTCTCTCTCTCTCTCTCTCTCTCTCTCTCTCTAAGTTATGTAATTTCATTACTTTTGCCAGTGACTCATAGATTTTGAGAATACATGACAAGGTGAACATTCTCTCTCTCTCTCTCTCTCTCTCTCTCTCTCTCTCTCTCTCTCTCTCTCTCTCTCTCT
>NC_089765.1:49182805-49205305 GCF_040412425.1 Macrobrachium rosenbergii
AATGTTAAACTATCTCTGAAATCCACCGATGGTATTACGTTCACAGACTCACATTCTATTTGAAGTAGATTTTTCAGATTTGTTTCAGCGTAATTTTTTGGGAAAAATATCTAGCTAGTGATATTCGAGCCATTTTTGGCTGAGTTTAAATTTACAGCAGCATGATGTATTTTCTGTGAAAAAGTGTTATATTATTTATGAAATTTATATTCTATCTTTCCATTATGAAATAAAAAGAAATTTCCTTGAGTCATATTACAGTAAAAACTTTGCACATCAATTTTCATTCAATAAATTTCAACCACAAATAAGTTTGGCAAAACTTGCAAGCACACAGATACATAGATAAACACACACACACACACACACACACACACACACACACACACACACACACACACACACACACACACATATATATATATATATATATATATATATATATATATATATATATATATATATATATATATATATATAGTAATATATATATATATATATATATATATATATTGTTATGAACCTCTTTTCTGGGGGCATTCAGATTCTTTTTTTTTTTAAAAGGAAAAACAGTATGGGGACTGGAGAGATCTGATGAACTGCTACAACCAAAAGGGGAAGGAGCCAAAGAAAATACTTCAGTGCCTTAAACTTAATTTATTTACATTATATGTTACATTATATACAATGAGTTCAGGTTCTTGGAAAGCACAGCAAAAAAAAAAATCAATAAATGAATGATTATAAAGCAGTAATTTAGAAAATACAGAAAAAAACCAACAGCAGGGTAATTAGATATTAATAATTCAGTGGCAATAAAATTAATCATAACCCGAGCTACACCTGCTCTCATAACAATAATCATAATAATAAACCAGAGCTACACATTTTTTGCTTAATAATAATAATATGACATAATCCACAAGAGCCTTTTGCTCAACCAACAGTAATAAAGATAACACCAAAAAGAGCCATTTGCTCAACCAGCAGCAATAGTAAAAAAACACTGTACATGACAACGAAATGCAATAATGATAAAACTTAAATAAATGGAGTTTTACAATGAGAGACACCATCAAACAGAAAACCTCGAGGACGACCATCGAACGCCGCTGAACTATCGCCGATCCACCACCGAACGATCACCACAGCGTTGACACCACAGCTAAACCGCTGTCCTGAAGAAATCCTCTTCAATATCGGTGACCATGCTCCGGTCACGACCTCCTCCTCGAGAACTTGAATTGACGTGCTCCCCTTGGTAACGAATACCTGCCGTATGCAGTCCATCAATGAAGGTGACACTCCAAAACTCGTTGCCGTCATCACCAACACCCTGGTGATCCTTCCAAAACTTCTGCTGCTGCCATCACCATCAAAAAGGTGATCCTCAGAAACTGCTGCTGCTGTGTTCTCGACAGATCATTGTCGAGAACCTGCTGATCTGCTTTCCAAGACCTGAATAACACTGCTCTTCTCAACGAGGCCGACGTTACCTCACCAACCTGATGAAAACAAGCAGAAAGAAAGAAACAGGCAAACAACCCTGAGATGGTTGTCTTCACAAAATAACTACCAAACATGACAATATATATATATATATATATATATATATATATATATATATATATATATATATATATATATATATATATATATATATATATATATATATATATATATATACATATACAAAGTCGAAGGCAGTTGCTTTAAACCTGATGAACAGCATCGAGTTAGGGAGAAGGAGAATTCCTTGTGTTTCCTTTCAATGTACTTTATTATGCTGACGTTTCAGGACCATGTGTCCCATTTTCAAAGCTATAAATTAAAAAGACAACAGAATTAAAAATAGACTCAGATTTTAAAACGAGAAAAAAAGAAATTTTACATAAAAGTATAAAAAGAAACATAACAGAAAGGAACAATGAAAATTCAGGGTCCGGGTTTGATAATTTAGCACCCGTTCTGAGTAACTTACGCCACGATGAGAGTCTAATCTCACCTTCAACAACCTACGAGTTGAGCATTTTTTCCAGGTACTTCGTTCAGGTCACATCTGAGGGCAATTAAACAGGTATATGACTCCTGAGGTCATCAAAGGGTGCAGACTTTCTTTATATTTAAACATAGACTTGATCGTCATTGGATTATTAGGTATTAGTTTCAATTCGAACGGGTGCTAAATTATCAAACCCCGAATATTCATGCATAAGAGACCACGGGAAAAAATGCAGATATAATATCAATTACAAGGATTTCAAAATAATAGGCAAAGCTCCGAATGACCACCAACTGTCAATACTAGAATCTCTTTTTATTAAATAACTAGTTCCCCAATTAAATACTCAGTCCACGTCAACACCTCTATACCTCTCGTGAGTTTCCGTTGGAACCAAAACGGACCCTGAATGTCACTCAGCTTTTGCCTTCAGCACTATTTGGTATTCATTGTTCCTTTCTGTTATGTTTCTTTTATAATTTTATGTAAAATTTCTTTTTCTCGTTTTAAAATCTGAATCTGTTTTTAATTCTGTTGTCTTTTTAATTTATAGCTTTGAAAATGGGACACATGGTCCTGAAACGTCAGCATAATAAAGTACATTGAAAGAAAACACAAGGAATTCTCCTTCTCCCTAACTCGATGCTATACATATACATACATACACACACACATATATATATATATATATATATATATATATATATATATATATATATATATATATATATATATATATATATATATATATATATATATATGACTATTTATCACATCACATGTGTGGAACAGAAATAAATTTGACTTATGTCGTGATTCATATATAATCAGAAGGGATAATTCGAATGAAAAAGCTATGCAAGCGTTAGCTTGCCCAGGTAATTCCTTTTTGCAGTTGCTCTCAGGTTCCAACTTCTTTTTTAATATCAATTCACTCTACCTCGAAATAATATATTTTCATATATGTTACCGAAGGGGAATTTTTTTGATAATAAGTCCACCGTCCCGTGGGGGTCGAACCAGCGACGGACGAGGAATCAGGACTATAGTGGCGCCTAACGAAATCGGCCGATTTCGTTGGTGCGTCACTGTAGTCCTGATAATATCTCGTCCGTCGCTGGTTCGATATATCACGGATATATATATATATTATTATCAACAAAAATTCCCTTCGTAACATATATGAAAATATATTATTTCCGGGAGGTAGATATGAATTGATATTAAAGGACATTTAGATATATATATATATATATATATTCTGATTATATATATATATATATATATATATATATATATATATATATATATATATATATATATATATATATATATATATATATATATATATATATATATATATACATATATATATATATATATATATATATATATATATATATATATATATATATATATATATATATATATATATATATATATATATATATATATATATATATATATATATATATATATATATATATATATATATATATATATATATATATATATATATATATATATATATATATATATATATATATATATATATATATATATATATATATATATATATATATATATATATATATATATATATATATATATATATATATATATATATATATATATATATATATATATATATATATATATATATATATATATATATATATATATATATATATATATATATATATATATATATATATATATATATATATATATATATATATATATATATATATATATATATATATATATATATATATATATATATATATATATATATATATATATATATATATATATATATATATATATATATATATATATATATATATATATATATATATATATATATATATATATATATATATATATATATATATATATATATATATATATATATATATATATATATATATATATATATATATATATATATATATATATATATATATATATATATATATATATATATATATATATATATATATATATATATATATATATATATATACATATATACATATACATATATATATATATATATATATATATATATATATATATATATATATATATATATATATATATATATATATATATATATATATATATATTGCCATCTTGTCATTTAATTGTTTGATTTTACATTATTACTGATTAAACCTGAGTGTTAAATACTGTACTAGTCTGTTAGCTCGTTCTCCTCCTCTCCGGTGGTTTGTGTGTTGGAAACTTTTTGCTAATGGCTGTTTTGTTTTTTTCATATTTGGTGTGTGAGTGGAGGTGCCTCTGTGTTTTTCCCGGAGGTGCTTCTGGGCCGAAACGGAGAGTCGTTTCTGAGAAACCTTATAGAGTCTAAGAGGGGTATGATGTTGGCCAGCTGCTTGAATCATCCCATATATCTGGATTTACTTGAAGCACCAAGCTTCTTCTCCCTGCTTAGTTAAAAACCTGAGGGGGCCTGTTTGAGCCAAGGTATGGTGATATTGAAATTATATTTTTGATTACAGCTTAGGGACCTTCAACGGATCTTTGGGATGTCCCTGCCTTACAGAGGTCATCTGTGCAGATTGGCAGAGCACGCCATATTCAATCCCCCATTGTTTGGTCCAGTGATTTGGCATTGCTCTGTGTCAATCTCCGGACGCGGAGATTTTATTTTTGAAGAGGTCATGGCCAATTATTGAAAAATGGAGAAAAACCACCTTACGACTTATTAGCGTGTATTGGTCAGGTTATTACTCTTATTTGATTGCCTTCTCTTGTCTGAACCCCCTTCTTTTGTGGATAATTGTGTTGTGGGCTATCTTTAGTAGTATGAGTGCATTGATTATTGTTATCAGTTAATTAAGGGTGTTAGTTATTCATTTATTTGGTGTATTTGTGAGGTTCAGGTGTAACTTCTTTCTGGTTATTTATGTATTAAATTAAGTTTTTTCTTGGTGTTTTGTTTACCCCCTGAATTGATTTTTGCACATCTTTTTTTTTCGTACTATTCCACCTATCATGGCCTTAGTACCTGAGATTTGAACACTATTAGCACATTTTGAGACTGAGTATTGAGTGGTGGCAAAACCAGCCATCACAGACTGGCGACCATGACAGGATATTTTGTGCTTGTTTGTGTTCAATAGTTTGCAAAATTAATTCTGGGGGTCTTGTTTTTGGCAACATTTTTACACCTCCTCGTGTTAGGTATTTTTGGTAATTGGTGGTACTGTTTGGGAGTGTGATTATTTATCAAAATGTCAACAGTTAATGTGTCAGAGCTTCCTCAGTGGAGAGGGGTGGCAAGCAAGGTTCGCAGAATTAGATAGGCATGAGTTGGAGCAGGTGGCTCAACACTTTGAAATAGAATTCGATGTATTGTAAGGAGGGGTCTATTGTTATTGCAGGTGTATGAATACAATGAAGGCAGAGGATGAAATGAAAACAGTCAAAGAGGTGGAGCTTTTGAATAAGCAAATAGAACTAAGAACACTAGAATTCAATATGGAAAAGTTTAGGGCAGAAGAAAGAGAAAGAGAGGCAGTTTGAGAGAGAAATGCGGGTAACGGATCCTTCTTCCCCTCCCTCTTCCCCAAATAGGTTAGTAATGCCTGCTATCAGTTTGGCTCAGGCTCTTAAGTTCGTGCTGAACTTTCAAGAATGTATTGTGGCAGAATTTTTTGTTTCTTCAGAGAAAATTGCCGCTAAGTTATGGTGGCCCCAGGAGTACTGGACCACCCTTATTCAGAGTAACGTTGGATAAGAGTCTATCATTCGACTATGAAATTGTGAAAGCCATTATTTTGAAGGATTATGAGCTTGTCCCCCTAATGCATATAGACAGCTCTTTAGGAATTTACAAAAAGGTAGAGAATAGACGTTCATAGAAGTTGCTAGGGGTAAGAAGCAATATGCTGAGGATTGGTTAAAGTTGAAGGAAGTCGACGACTTTGAAAGGTTGAAAGAGTTAGTGCTTGTAGAGGAATTTGAGTGGTGTGTGCCCGATAAACTGAAGGTACATTTGGGAGAATTAAAAAGTGATACTTTACATGAGGTTGCCACTGCTAGCGATGAGTATTATTTGTCACATAAAGATGAATTGGTAGGAGTGATGACAAATGTAAGGCCTGGTTGGGTTAGAATGGGCCGGAGTAGTACGGTAGTAATTTAGTTGTAGAAGATATCGACATTGTAAAGGACATTCCAAACTGGACAAAGGAAGAGCTAATCAAAGTTCAGAAACAAGAATTCCGGGACCTTCCTATTGAATCAGGTGAGGTGGATAATTTGACAGTCCCAAAGTTTAAAATAATGAACAGCATTCTTTACAGGTTGAGTAGGCCTAGAGAGGCTGGTAATAGTGTACATGAAACTGTAAAACAAATAATGGTCCCTTGTGTTCACAGGATTGGCTTGCTGTCGTTGGCACATGATAATGGTTTGGCGTATCATTTCGGAATTCACAAGATGGCTGGGAAATTGCTCAAGGATTACTATTGTCAATAGTTGTGGTATCTGCCAGAAGATAGGTAAGCCAAACCAAGTTACACCAAAAGCTCCTTTATGTCCAATCCCTGTGGTTTCTGAACCTTTTAAAGAAGTCATAATTGATGCTGTCGGGCCATTGCCCAGGACTCGTTGTGGGAATGAGTGTATTTTCACTATAATGGATAAAATGTCCCGTTACCCAGAAGCCATTCCCCTACGTTCCATTACAAGCATAAAAATAGTTGAGGTGTTAATCAATTCCTTTACTAAGTTTGGGATGCCTAAGGTGATTCAGTCTGACTGTGGTACAAACTTGTCAGTAGATATTTTAAAGAGAAAATGGCAGAGTTGTTTATTAAATATGTGACTTCGTCTCCGTATCATCCAGATAGTCAGGGTGCTCTGGAGAGGTTTTATCAAACTCTAAAATCGATGATTAGGAAATATTGTTAAAGTCACGGTTCTGAGTGGGACAAAGAATTACCATATCTGTTATTTGCTTTTCGTTCGGCTCCAAGTTAATCTCTAGGTTTGTCGCCTTTTAATTTGGTTTTTGGACATTGTGTTCGTGGTCCTCTTCATGTTGTAAGAGATTCATGGGAAGGTGACATTCTTGAGATTTATTTGTTAGACTACATGACTAATTTGGGTGACAAAATGACGAAGACTTGGGAATTTGCCCGTTAGAATTTGTTGCTCAGTTAGAGAAGAATGAAGTACTTCTATGACTAGAGGACCAAAACACGTAACTTCGTTGAAGGCGACAAGGTATTAGTGTTGTTACCTATACCCGGTAACTCATTAAAAGCTTCGTTTTCAGGTCCCTGGGAGATTTTGAAAAAAGTTAGCGAGGTCAATTATTTTAGTGGAAATTCCCGAAAGGAGGAAATCTTTTCAACTTTGCTGTATCAATATGCTGAAGGAATATAAAGAAAGGGATAAAGTCATACCGGTGGCAACAGTTGGGGATGTGGTTAAATGTAATAATAACCAGTATTCTGTTTCAGAGGAAGAAGCTAACGAGGATAAATATGGTAACGATGGTAATTGGCCATTAATTAATAAGAATTCTTTGGAAAACTTTTGATGGTTCAGTTTCTCATTTCAGTTACGATAAAGGTAGGTCTCTGAAAAAGCTGGTGTTCAGTTATAAAGAATTGTTTTCGGATGTACTAGATCGAACATCTGTTGTAGAACATGACGTGGATGTTGATAATGCCCCGCCGGTTTGATGGAACCAAGCAAAAAGTCGATGGCCGTCACCTGTGGTGTTGGTTAAGAAACCTGACGGAGAGTTTCGCATGTTTCGACTACCGAAAGGTGAATGAGGTTACCAAGGTATATAGAAGGGGTATATAGAAGGAGGGAGGTAGGTAAAGTCATTTGTGGGGGGGTGCGGCTTATACCCCCATAAGCCGCATCACCTGGTAGCCAGCGAGACACCTTGGTAGCCAGGACAGGTCAAGGATACCGTTTCATTCTACTGTAGGTCATTGGTCACTTCAGACATCTCTGCAGTAATTTAGCTTTCTTTTCTCCGAATACATCCGCAGTTTTTATTTATTATATAATCAGAATTATAATTTACCTAATGCCAACAGTCTGCGCTGTGTTTGGTTGTTATTCAGTGATAGAAAAAAAAGAAGTATCATTTTTTCGATGACCTCGTGCTGAGGAAACAAGACAGAAATGGGTTCATCGTTGTAAGAGAATTATCTTGTGTCTAACGTTTTTTCTATTTTCTGTAGCCTTTTATTTTTGTTAACATTTGCAACTGCTCGATAAAATGGCATTGCATTTTCTTAAACTCTTTTGCAATTTTCTTTTTCTCTTTTCCAGTATTAGTTGATGATTGATCTTTTCCTATCTATTCATACAATTTACACTCGCGACAGCTGTTTCGATATTTATATGTGGTTGTTTGTGTATATTTATGGAAAGTGTACGGAGACTTTAAATGGAACTCTTAACATATTCCATTCCTCAATCTCGCCCATATCAATATAAAGTCTGACTGACAATCAATGTATAGATAAATAAACACACACACACACACACACACACACACACACACACACATATATATATATATATATATATATATATATATATATATATATATATATATATATATATATATATATATATATATATATATATATATATATATATATATATATATATATATATATATATATATATATATATATATATATATATATATATATATATATGTGTGTGTGTGTGTGTGTGTGTGTGTATGTATGTATGTATGTATGTATGTATGTATGTATGTATGTATGTATGTATGTATGAGAGAGAGAGAGAGAGAGAGAGAGAGAGAGAGAGAGAGAGAGAGAGAGAGAGAGAGAGAGAGAGAGAGAGGGAGAGAGAGAGAGAGAAATTGTAATGTTTCTCCTTCTACATTTCAGATCATAATGCACCTGTTACAAGTCGAATGATTAGAGAAGAAGAGAAGAATCGGAAACATTTAGTTGCAGAAATCTTATCAGGACATGAAAAAGAATTTTATGTTGACAATAGTGTTTCCTGTAGAGAAGACTGTCTGCAAAGTGAAGAAATTGAACATACGGCAACACAGGAAGATTTGCAACGTCAATTGAACAATGTTATTCAGGAAAGGAACGTTCTTATTGCAGAAAAAGAGCAGTGGGAGAGAGAGAGAGGTTACGTTTGTTGGAGGAATTGGAGGAAATGAAAAATGAAGTATCATGTTGCAGATTGTTTCCGGGAAAACTGCTTTCTCCTTCACAGGTGAAAATATTATGAGCGGTAGAAATGTGAAACGTTGGACAGATTGCCACATTAGTCGAGCAGTAACTTTGAAAAAATTGAGTTCTATACGTGATCAATGTAAGATGCCTCTTCCCTCAGAAAGTACACTAAGGCGAGGCATCAAAGACCATTGTTGAACCGGGAATCTTGCACACAGATTTTGAAATACTAAGAGAAAAGGGCAAGGAAATGGAGGAATATGGTCGATTGTGTGTAATGTCATTTGATGCGTGTAGTGTTTCACAAATCTGGTGTTCGACAGAGGATCAAAGACGCTTTATGATCCTAAATCTCGTGTGCAATGCATTATGATTAGAGGAATAACACAAACTTGGAAACAATTAATATATTATAATTTTGATACCAAGGTTACCAAGGGACTGTTATCTGAGGTAACTGTGAAGATGGAGTCTGTTGGTTTCCCTGTTGTAGCTATAGTGTGTGACGTGGGTCCTACTAATATCAGTTTATGGAACAATCTTGATATGGGAACCGAAAATACTCCATTTAAGAATCCCTCGAGAAATTTATGTCCTTGCCGATGCTCCTTATTTAATCAAGTTAGTGAGAAACAATTTTCTTGATTCTGGTTTTGAATTGCAAAGTGGATGGAGATTTTGTTCAAAGCGGATGTGTTAAGGAAATTATCCAAAGAAGTGAAAGCGACATGAAACCCACATATCGCCTAACAGAGAAACATATACAGGTAACAGGTTCTTTCGGAAACAATATCTAAAGCTTTAGATTTTTATGGAAATCAGGGACTTTTGAAAAGCATGTACTGGGAAAGTACAAGGGACTTTATAAAGCTTGTTGATTCGTGGTTTGATATATTCAATTCAAGGGTGCCTTTTAACAGAAAAAAACTCTAGACATGCTTATGGGTTGCAATTGACTGCCCAAAATAAAATCCTTGACACCATGAAATCTACTGCAGAAACAATGCGAGTTTGCAAAGGTAATAAGATGTATCAGTTCCAGAAGGGACTTACTGTGTCGTGTCAATCCTTGCCAAGGTTGTATGATATGTTGAAAAGTAAATATAATGTAATCGTACATAATTACATCTAGGCTTAATCAAGATGGTTTGGAAAATATGTTTGGCTGTCTTAGACAAATGGGTGCAACCAATGATCATCCAACGCCCAGTTGAAGTAAAACACAGAATAAAGTCCTATTTACTTGGCAAAGAAGCCCCTATAACTGGAAACAATTGTAACTCAATGAAGGAGTGCGGTTCTTCAAATATGTCGGAAGGAATGTTCAGTAAAGAAAAAAGTTGCGAAAATAATGGTTTAAATGAAACTGAGCTTGAAAAAGAGCTTATGATCTCTGCAATGGTGTTTGCCTCCACTGGAGATGAGAAAATGCCAGAAAAAAGAGTCAGACAATGTACTGTAGACACTGAATTTCCGGAGAGAACTTTGGAGAGAGAATGTTGCAGACGAAGAGGGACTTCGGTGTGTGGCATCCAAATTTCCTGAGTATCAGTTCCTGCGATGCAAACTAAAAAAACTAAATGGTACATGGATCAGTGCAGTGGAGCGGCATGAGGATAAATTAACGGAACCAAGTGCTGAGTTTTTTGAAAAACTGAAGTTAATGGAAAACCTTTTTAAAGCATACAACGGAGAAAGCAAACCGAGTCCCGGAAAGGGAGTTTTATGTGATTTGGCACGTCATACTCAAATGTGTGTTTCTTTGTCTTTTAAAGTTACATTGTTTTTTGTCAGATGCCGGATGTTTTTTAGGATGAGAGTGCTGAACGCCCAAATTGCATCGAATAAGCAAAAAAAGAAAAAGGTGAGTAAATTAACTAAATAATGGTATGTCACATTCTATTTTTTTTTTTTACCTTCCTGTCTTGCTAAGTATTTTTTGTCAAGTATATCGTTATCTATGTATGCTAATTTACTAAATAATGTATATATTGTAAATAAGCTTTTGTAAATAAATGTCAAGTAAAACTCTAATAGAATTCTTTTTTTAAGTCCTATCAAGCATACTCATTTAAAATCTTTTTTATATATTAGAGAGCAGAGGTTTATGTGAATTCAAAAGAACGCCCAAATGTATACAAAGAGAACAGATTGAGAGGGAGCTATAAATAACTGACCATATGATAAACTTATAATCCCCAACAACTCCGACCCAAGGAAATTAAAGTTGCTCCCGAGGTACTTAGAAGAACAACCCTTCTTGACTGCTCCGACCCTGAGTCCCTGGCCTCCAGGTGACGGATTAAAATACCCCACAACCACCCCCGCTACCAAAATGACTGTACCTAACTCCCTCCTTCAATATACCTTGTGAGGTTACAAAATCCGATAGCTATCCTTTGCTACGGATAGAAGATGTTATAGATCGCATGGGGAAGTCAAAATATATAAGTAAATTTGATTTATTAAAAGATTATTGGCAGGTTCCTTTGACGAAACGAGCAAGGGCTTTGTCTGCATTCGTGACACCTCAAGGGTTGTTTCAATGTCGTGTTATGCCGTTTGGTATGAAAAACGCCGCCGCCACTTTTCAAAGGATGATGAAGACGTCGGTGTATAATTTAGAAGGGTGTGTGGGTAATATTGATGACATATTTATAGTGACGACTGGGAGACTCACTTGAAGCGTATTAAAGCCTTGTTCGAGGTGTTGAAGAAAGCTGGTCTGGTAGTCAATCTAAGGAAGAGTGATTTTGCAAAAGCAAAGGTTGTATATTTAGGTCATGTCGTGGGCAATGGTAAGGCAGCTCCTAAACAGGCCAATGTGGAGGCTATTGAGAAAATTATTATTCCTACGTGTTGGAGGGATGTCAGGAAATTCTGAAGTTTGGTAAGTTACTTCTGTAGATTTGTGAAAAATTTTTCTGACATCGCTGATCCACTCACCAAGCTCCTAAAAAAGAAGGTAACGTTCCCCTGGACCAGTACCACGCAAAAGGCATTTGAAAGTCTCAAAAAGGTACTACTTAGTTTCCCGATATTGATGGCTCAAAATTTTGACCTCCCTTTCTCGCTTGCCACCGACTCAAGTGACGTCGGTGTAGGAGCGGTCTTGTTACAGAAGGACGAGCAAGGTGTTTCTCACCCTGTTGCGTACTTCTCAAAGAAGTTAACTCCCGCTCAACGAAATATTCGACCGTTGAAAAAGAGACCCTTGCATTGATATTGGCAATTAATCACTTTTCCATTTATCTTTCTTCCACAGGCACCCCTATTAAGAGCCTAACAGACCACAACCCGCTGACCTTCCTCAACAGGTACAAAATTAAAAACCAGGGGCTTATGAGCTGGGGCCTTATAGTGCAGGAATGGGACCTGGATTTACCCATATCCAAGGAAAAGATAACGTTGCAGCAGACGTTCTCTCACGTATTCTTGAATAAAAAGGTCTGCACTGGGCCATGCAGCTAATAAGTTAGTATCTGTATCGTTCTCGTTGTGGTGTGTGTGCTGTTGAAGTAGGTAAATGAGTTCAGGTATTTTGAATAAGATTGAAGAGTACTAATCATAATTTTTCATTACAGGAATAGAGGTAGTTATTTTAGCGAATGATGAAGTAACAGGCTAAAAAAAAAAAAAAAAAAAAAAAATTGAAGGGAGAAGATGGCACTCGTTATTTACAGTTTGGTCATGGTGGTAGTGTTCTCGAAGATTGGTGGATTGTGGTTCACTATAAAGTGAACATTAGTATCAAGAATGTCCGTTTACTAACACTCGTGTGGTCGACACGAGCGGAACACAAGGTGTTCTTGGCCGGGGTTTAGGCTCCCTTTCGACATAATAAATATTATCAGTATGATAATGTAAGGTTTAGAGAAGTGTTTAGGATGGATGACATAAAGGTATAATTAATTAATATTAATGAAAAGTTTGGTTACCGGAGTTGGTTAAATGCCTCGAGGTTGTATGTGTATATGTATATATATATATATATATATATATATATATATATATATATATATATATATATATATATATATATATATATATATATATATATATATATATATATATATATATATATATATATATATATATATATATATATATTATGTGTGTGTATGTGTGTGTGTGTGTGTGTGTGTGTGTGTGTGTGTGTGTATAATGTAACATTAGGTTAAGGTTAAAATGATTCTCATGATCAGAATATAGTTGCTGTATTGTTTTAAGTAAGGTGGATGGTGTGGAATAATGTCGTGAGATAAATATTTAAGTAAGAAGTTCATCATAAGGTAAAATTCGTACCTCCCATATGTACGGTGCACTGATTATGAGTTTCCGGTGATCTTAGGGACCTGGTGTAATGCGGTTTAGGTTCTCGGTGACCTGGTGTAATACGGTCTCGGTGGTTAATTTGGTGGTTAGGATACTAATCCGGTTATTCAGTGTTTTCAGGCATAACTACGCTTCACGAATTTTGTGTGTTGGTGTTGCGCAGGGAAATATGTGTTGTTGTTCTCTGTGTTGTTCAATATACGTGTATGTATTAGGAAGGACTCTTTTAACGTGATTGAGTGTGTGTTGTCACTGTAATATAGACAGAACTATTTTTCGCTGAACATTTTTACAATGAGCGATATGAATCACAAAGTGGAACTATTTTGAGTGTGAAAAAATAGTTATGGCCTATGAACAGATATGTGGAAACCGAATTACAGCAGTGTAGCTCTTAGTTATATACTTACGTGAGAGCCTTGAGGAGCTTTTGGGTTGAAAATTTGTTTGGTGTTGGTTTCTGAGATTTTCCGTGTTGAAGATTCTCCATTTGTATATTAATGATATTGTGATAATTTTGGTACCTATATTGTAAGCTGCAACCTGGTTTCTTTGCTCCCCCTCCTCCTTTCCAGTGCCTTGTTTTCTAATGTAATATTCTTAATGAGATTATTATTTACTCTTGCAGATTTGTATGAAATCTTGTATTTCTGTAGATTAACTGCTATTATTGTTTCAGTATGTGATTATTTCATATGTTAGAATTGATTTCACTTTGAATTTAAAAATATTTTTTTACGTAATTAAAATTTTTTAATTAATTTTTTTTATCAGGTGAGGAGGTTTCATCTTGTTGTCATTTAACTGTTTGATTTTACGTTATTATTGATTAAACCTGAGTGTTAAATACTGTATTAGTCTGTTAGCTCGTTCTCTCCTCCTCTCCGGTGGTTTGTGTGTTGGAAACTTTTTGCTGATGGCTGTTTTGTTTTTTTCATATTTGGTGTGTGAGTGGAGGTGCCTCTGTGTTTTTCCCGGAGGTGCTTCTGGGCCGAAACGGAGAGTCGTTTCTGAGCAACGTTATAGAGCCTAGGAGGGGTATGATGTTGGCCAGCTGCTTGAATCATCCCATATATTTGGATTTACTTGAAGCACCAGGATTCTTCTGCCACTTATTTCCAGCACCTCCTGCTTAGTTAAAAAGCTGAGGGGGCCTCTTTGAGCCACGGTATGGTGATATTGAAATTATATTTTTGATTACGGCTTAGGGACCTTGAACGGATCTTTGGGATGTCCCTGCCTTACAGAGGTCATCTGTGCTGATTGGCGGGGCACGCCATATTCATTCACCATTGCTGGGTCCAGTGATTTGGCATTGCCCTGTGTTAATCTCCGGACGCGGAGATTTTATTTTTGAAGTGATCATGGCCAATTATTGAGAAGTGGAGAAAAACCACCTCAGGACTTATTAGCGTGTATTGGTCAGGTTATTCCTCTATTTTGATTGCCTCGTCCTGTCTGAACCCCCTTCTTTTATGGATAATTGTATTGCGGGCTATCTTTAGTAGTATAAGTGTGTTGATTATTGTTATTAATTAATTAAGGGTGTTAATTATTAATTTATTTGGTGTATTTGTGATGTTCAGGAGTAACTTCTTTCTGGTTATTTATGTATTAAATTAATTTTTTTCTTGGTGTTTGGTTTACCCTTGAATTGATTTTTGCACATCTTTTTTTTCTTACTATTCCACCTATCGTGGACTTAGTACCTGTGATTTGAACACTATTAGCGCATTATGAGACTGAGTATTGAGTGGTGGCAAAACCAGCCATCTCACACACACACACACACACGTATGTGTGTGTGTGCGTGTATGAGTGCATGAGTGCAAATACAGTAGTTTCCAAACCTGAGGCCTTGACGCATAACAGGAACGTTAAGAGTTTGAGATGCTCACAGCATCTGAAGTTTTCCGTCTATACTTTCGCGCTATTTCTGTAAAAAAAAAAGGGTATATATTATCTGCTGTATATTGTGGCACAGTAATGGGAAACAAACTGCAGTACCTTTCTCATCTATTGATGGCACGCTATTGTATTTTGTTGGTATGTTATTGTAATTTGTTGATACGATATTGTATTTTGTTGGTAAGGTATTGTATTTTGTTGGTACGATATTGTATTTTGTTGGTAAGGTATTGTATTTTGTTGGTACGATATTGTATTTTGTTGGTAAGGTATTGTATTTTGTTGCTGTGTTATTGTATTTTATTGGAATGTTTTTGCATTTTGTTGGTGTGTTATTGTATCTTGTTGGTGCGATAATGCATTATGATGGTACGTTACTGTATTTTGTTGGTACGTTATTGCATTTTGTTGGTATGTTATTGTATTTTGTTGGTAGGATATTATATTTTGTTGGTACGTTATAGCATTTTATTGGTAGGTTATTTATTTTGTTGGTAGGATATTGTATTTTGTTTGTACGTTGTTCCATTTTGTTGGAATGTTATTGAATTTTGTTGGTACGTTATTGCATTTTGTTGGTTTGTTAATGTATTTTGTTGGTAGGATATTGTATTTTGCTGGTACGTTATTGCATTTTGTTGGTATGTTATTGTATTTTGTTGGTAGGATATTGTATTTTGTTGGTACGTTATTTCATGTTATTGGTATGTTATTTATGTTGTTGGTAGGCTATTGTATTTTGTTTGTACGTTGTTGCATTTTGTTGGAATGTTATTGTATTTTGTTGGTACGTTATTGCATTTTGTTGGTATGTTAATGTATTTTGTTGGTAGGATATTGTATTTTGCTGGTACGTTATTGCATTTTGTTGGTATGTTATTGTATTTTGTTGGTAGGATATTGTATTTTGTTGGTACGTAATTGCATTTTGTTGTTATGTTATTGTATTTTGTTGGTAGGATATTGTATTTTATTGATACGTTATTGCATTTTGTTGGTATGTTATTGTATTTTGTTGGTAGGATATTGTATTTTGTTGGTACGTTATTGCATTTTGTTGGTATGTTATTGTATTTTGTTGGTAGGATATTGTGTTTTGTTGGTACGTTATTGCATTTTGTTGGTATGTCATTGCATTTTGTTGGTACGTTATTGCTTTTTGTTAGTATGTTATTGTATTCTGTTGGTAGGATATTGTATTTTGTTGGTACGTTATTGCATTTGGTTGGTATGTTATTGTATTTTGTTGGATATCGGCTCCCATGTACAAATCACCCATCGAACTCAGGTGTTTGTGTTTGGAGACGATATCCACCCACCTCTGCCATGTTGACCGTGTAATGCGTTTGTCGCACGCAGCCATATTATGAAGTTTTTATCACATCACCATGATTCATATACAAGCATTAAGCTACAAACTTCCTTTAATATCCAATTCGCTCTACCTCGGAAATAATATATTTTCATATATGTTACCGAAGGGGAATTTTTTAGTTGATAATAAGTACGCCGTCCCGTGGGCTCGAACCAGCGAAGGACAGGAACTCAGGACTACAGGGACGCATTAACCTGCGCGGCCACAAGAGAGGTATAAGTGGATATAGGCTCCCATGTACAAATCACCCGTCGAACTCAGGTGTTTGTAATTGGAGACAATATCCACCCACCTCTGCCATGTTGACCGTGTAATGCGTTTGTCGCATGCAGCCATATTATGAAGTTTTTATCCCATCACCGTGATTCATATACAAGCATTAAGCTACAAACGTCCTTTAATATCCAATTCGCTCTACCTCGAAATAATATATTTTCATATATGTTACTGAAGGGGAATTTTTAGTTGATAATAAGTACGCCGTCCCGTGTGGCTCGAACCAGCAAAGGACAGAACTCAGGACTACAGGGATTACATTAGCCAGTGCATGTCCATATATATATATATATACATATATATATATATATATATATATATATATATATATATATATATATATATATATATATATATATATATATATATATATATATATATATATATATATATATATATATACATACATATACATACATATACATACATATACATATATATATATATATATATATATATACATATATATACATATATATACATATATATACATATATATACATATATATATATATATATATATATATATATATATATATATATATATATATATATATATATATATATATATATATATATATATATATATATATATATATATATATATATATATATATATATATATATATATATATATATATATATATATATATATATATATATATATATATATATATATATATATATATATATATACATATATACATATATACATATATATATATATATATATATATATATATATATATATATATATATATATATATATATATATATATATATATATATATATACATACATATATATATATATATATATATATATATATATATATATATATATATATATATATATATATATATATATATATATATATATATATATATATATATACATATATATATATAGTATATATATATATATATATATATATATATATATATATATATATATATATATATATATATATATATATATATATATGTATATGTATATATATGTTATATGTATATGTATGTATATGTATATATATATATATATATATGTATATATATACATATATATATATACATATATATACATATATATATATATATATATATATATACATATATATATATATATATATATATATATATATATATATATATATATATATATATATATATATATATATATATATATATATATATATATATATATATATATATATATATATATATATATATATATATATATATATATATATGTATGTATATACACACACACAGGGCTTGGCCGATGAGTTTATTACTTGATTTACATTATTTTTATAAGGCCCTGCATGCCAAGGACACACGTAACCTGTCAATGAAGCTACAAATTAAGCTCAAAGACAGCTGTTTAAATTAACCAGGTCACCAGTCGATGGAAATTAACCTCAACACAATGAATATACCGTTAACTAAGGAAAATATAATAAACGTCGCCCGACTTCAGACACAGTCAATCTCTACTCATTAATATGGCATTAAAAACACAACGGCTCTTCCAAACAATGGATTCAAGACACAAGGCTGTGTAAAGAATTTGAAATGACTTGCTCAACCTTCCCTAATTCCTAGTTACTTCACTGGAATAATTGAATGTCACTAAACAATAGAAATTATGCTTCATCTAGACTTCGTACAAGCAAGTTGTGGCTTGGTAATCTAATAATTAGGATGGTGGAAGGACGAAACAAGGAAGCTGGAAATACAGAAAAAGGGGCTAGTAATTGACGAAGTTGTGAACAAAACACAGACTTTACCTTGGATGACTAGTAGTTGCCATACAATGGACGTTCGGAAGTTCTGGGGTGAATTCGCCACTTCACTACTAACATAGACTATAAACAAAGAATAAGGAGCCGAGACGCATACAGCGTGCGTTCGTGATGGCAGGCTGGTTCTCTCTCTCTGCTTGTCCAACCTAGTTGGGTCAAAAACAGGGGCGTCTGTTCATGCCCTTGGGGGTCTGAAACTTTGTCAAAACATTCGCCGAAGAGAACAGGTAAAGAAAGCTTAAGGCCACCTATCATAAGGTTGATTATGGAAATTTTCCTATGGGGGTTAAATCCCTAATGCTACTGAGTTCTGGCTACGAATGAATGTTAAAAGTTTGAACTGTCTACGCGACCCTGCCGATACACCCGTCTTTTCCCGCCTTGGTCAGTCTGATATTACTACAAATAATTGCATCGAGGCAAACAGCAGAAATATTTATAAAAGCTCCCCCCCTTAAGAGGGCCTTCACTCCACTTTTGGGCGTGAAGGTCTGTGCTAAGCAAGCTGTTTGCCTCTATTAGTTTACTCTTCTCCCCTGAGCAGATTTGTCCTGTGTAGCCTACCTAGCTATGGATCTACCTAACCCTAGATAGGATATGAGCTACAATCATTACTTTACCTAATTCTAACAGTACTGGAAGGTGCTTACAGTTATTACATGCTACCTCGTATAATTGTGATGGTTTAGACCAAACCTACTGGTACATCCTATGGTATTCCCTAGCCTAACCTAACCCGACAATAGCACCAACATAAGAGTGAAAGTTCTAACTAAATTACAAAGTTGTTTGTGTTTAATACAATTAGTGATTACCAGTTAATTCATGAGGGTTACCTCATATGATAAATGGGTGCCTCACTGAGGTCTTAGGCCATGCGTGTCATGAGCATAGTGGCTCTTTTCACACTAGTTAAGATTATCTGAAGTTAGTTACACTACTTACGTGAGTACTGCGGCTCGATGGTAAGTGGAAGGAACAAGGCTACTAATTTGATGTACCGTACTTAAGGCAGTCTAGGCAATGTAAAAGAAAAGAGATCATACTGGCTACCTCCTCTGGGCAAGGGGCCAGGATCACTCTAAGACAGTAGGGCACTGTGCCGAGGGGGCACTAGTGCACTAGTGCCAAGATGAGCTTATGGCTCAGCAACTGGGCGCTCTTCCTCCCCTTCTTCCTCTTCTTTGGGTTCCTCCAAGGTCTATCAGTATCACGCCTAGGAGGTGATGAGGGCACCGACTCTGGGGACAGGCCAGAAGGGCTAGTGGGCGTGAAGTCAGGGGCAACTTCATCAGCTACAGGAGGGCTCCCTACTCTGGCTGCTGCAACAACCGGAGCGAGAGCGATCTCGACTTCTGCGTCCGAGGAGGCCAGTTCCTGGTCTTCCAGAGACGGTGTAACATTTTGATCCTCCAGGGGTTCATCCTCTGGGGTCAGATTTGGTGAAGAAGAAGTCTCGGGTGCTGGAGGCTCTCCGGTTGCGATGATCAAAGGCATGGGGAATCCTGAATTTCCCGGAGGAGGATTCACCTCATGATTTAGACCCGGCATAGGGGCCTTTTCGAGTAATAGCTCAACATCCGTGATGGACAGAGCGTGGCACTGTGCAGTGCTCGCAATTGGCACTGGCCGCAGTTGAGGGTCAGGCATGCCTGACAAGGGGTCCTGAGGACAAGACCTCGCGGATGACTTGAAAGTGGCTGCGGCAGAGATTCCTGCCCCACTGGAGATCGTAGCCTCTCCGAGAGTCTTGTTCGGGGGCGTCCGCTGGGCGTTGCTTACTTGGGCAGCCCTCCCAATTTGTGGAGCGTCCTGTCCGCTTGTACGTCCTGCAGCAGTACTGCTCCTCCTGAATGTCTCTTCGGGGAGAGGGAGGACCTCTTTGTGGGCCAGCCCTTCGCAACTGGAGAGGGCTAGGCCTAGAATGGTTCGGTGTGTGCCCCTTCCACTGACCACTTCAGTGGGCGGAAGGTGGGGTTTTGTCCTTATCCGTGGAGGAAGTAGCGTGGCTGCGAAGTGGCATTGGTAACGGGCTTCCCCAGAGAAGAACCTGACCCAACAAGAAGTCCACTCCGGGCCGAATTCCACCCACCACGCCAAGGCGGTGGGGAAGCGTGCTCCAAGGTGTCATAACCTGGAGCTGGACCGTGGGAACGGTAATGGAGTGGCCCTCTATCCACTTCATTTCCCACCGGGTTTTTTCGTCAACCATGGCACCGGCTGGCACTTGGGCCCTGGCAATCAGGCTAGTGTCTGCCGCAGTGTCTACTGTGACCGGAAGGGCCACGGGCAGGCTAGTGCTCTGAAGAGGGGCCACCCAAGATGGACTGGGTTCCCAATCTCTTGGGGTAAAGGATCTTGTGCGGATCGGCCGCAGAAAATGAGGTGCTATTGAGCTAGACGAATTTTGTGGTGGGGACATGATGTGGACAGGCCGGAGATCCAGCATTGTAGTGGCTGGCAGCACCACAGGATTTGCACGGGCCTCTTGGATGGGCTCGGTGGCCTGCAGTAACTGTTGGAGGAGAGGGCTGAGCGGAAGAATCGGGAGAGGAATTCTGGCTGGTGGTAGTAGGCTGCTTATTAGTGCCTAGTTTAAATTGGCACTCAGCTTCAGTGTGCCCCACCTTCTTACAGTGGGTGCACGTAGGCTTGCTTGGCAGTTCATTCTTCGGGTGAGTGGAGTTTGAGAGGTAGGCCGGTGGAATGATGCGCTTCTGAGAGGTGCTGTGAGACTGGTTAAAAGTTTCCCACGAATCGGCCATGCGGCAGGCTTCCATAAGTGTGATGGGCTGCTTATTGTTAAGATATACAGCAAGGGGCCCAGGCACACATTGGTATAGGTCTTCTAGCATGGTCCGATTGAAGAGATCCTCAAACGTGGTGCAGGCCAAGGAGCCGAACCAGCGGGTACCAGACTGGGTCTTGTGGCAGGCCCATTCGGTCCAGGACCAGCCAACTTCCTTCGCAAGACCTCGGAACCGCTGTCTCCATTTCCCTAGGGTTATTTCATAGGCCTTTGTAATGACTCTACAAACTTCCACCATGTTGCCTCTCTGGCTCTTCTCCAGTGAGTGTAGCACTGCCTTGGCTTTTCCCTCCATATGCTTGACTAGTATTAAGGCTCTCTCCGTCTCTGTGGTGCTGTAGTTATCGAAGAGAGCCTCGATCTCCTCCAGCCATGCTTCTGGCTCGCCCTCAGTCCACTTGGGGATGAGGGAATTAATGCTCGAAATTGGAGCATTTGGTGCAGCAGGTGTGGGGCTGGAGGCTTGCTGTCTAGCCATAGCTTCGGCATTCTTTCGTTTTGCTCTTTCCAGCTTGAGCTCTTTTTCTTTGAAGGCTAACTCATGCTGTCTTCTCTTTTCTTCTCTTTCATCTTCTAGCTGCGTCTGCTCGGCTTCATACCTCCTCTGCTCGGCTTCATACGCCGTCCATTCTTTTTCATACTTCCTCTGTTCGGTTTCGTAATTCCGCCTTCGAGTCTTTCTTCTTTCTCCCGCTTGGCCAAGTCGTCCACTTGCTCCTTGACCCAGGTGGTAAGTTCCGAGCCAGTGAGACCTGCCGCCATCCC
>NC_089765.1:49210305-49212805 GCF_040412425.1 Macrobrachium rosenbergii
CGAATATCACTAGCTAGATATTTTTCCCAAAAAATTACGCTGAAACAAATCTGAAAAATCTACTTTAAATAGAATGTGAGTTTGTGAACGTAATAACCATCGGTGGATTTCAGAGATAGTTTTAAAATTTTTCGCATTTTTCACATACGAGGTAATCACATTGCACAAACCGTTTCGTTTTGGGTATTTCACGTACTAACATTTTACACCAATAGCCAATTAAATATACATATGCACAACACATTTACACACACATTCACACACACACACATTAGTAACATAACACACACACACACACACATATATATATATATATATATATATATATATATATATATATATATATATATATATATATATATATATATATATAGTTATATATATATATATATATTATATGTGTGTGTTTTGTGTATGATATATTTACGTAGACAACCACATGAAAGACGAATATTAAAGACCAGGTACCAAGTGCTTTCGTGTACTGCGTACACTTCTTCGGGTGTACAAAGTAAAATAAATAAATAGAGAAGGTGTACAAAGTAAAATAAATAATTAGAGACACAAACAAGGAAATTTTACAAAACAAAGATCAAACCCATTGATAAACAAAACATAATTACTGTATGTAATAACTAGTTTGAAGGATATAAAATGTCACTATCAAACAATGCCTAAAAATACTTAAAAAATGCTTAAGAACTGAAACCGCAGTTAGAGCAGGCTGTTGCTAGAAGGTGACATTGTACTTTCCTACAATTTTACGAACAAGGTAACTAGCTAATTTAAAAAGACCTGAACTAAGATTCATAAGTTGATTGTTAAAATGCTTAATAAAGCCAGATTCATTTATATTTCTTTTAACTATGTGGTTACAAAAAATTATCTCAGATGAATTTTTCCATTCTATACAATGGTTAAAATCATTCATATGTACAAATAAAGTTTTTATCAATTGAACTGTCCGAAGTAAATAACGATGCTGTTTTAGACGTTGATCTACTTCTTTACCAGTTTGACCTAGGTATTTGTTACTACACCCAGCACAAGGAATCGTGTAAATACAGCCACTAATTTGTTTTGGGGGGTTAGAAATAATGATATTCTGAAGAGTCCCTGAATTCTTGTAAACAACATTTATCTTGTGTTTTCAGTAATTTTTGAATAAAAGAAAGATTAACACTATATGGCAGTATCAAAATATTCTGTCTCACAAAAAGCTCCCTATTGTTACTGGAAAATACAACTTCTTTACTCTGCAAATAGGATAGTGCGGATGAACCTTCACTTCCCCTTTTTATTATTAATTCTTCTACTTTTAGATTATCTTCTTGAAGGGACTTGCTTGTGGTATTATGCGTAGGGATAATTTGTTATTAACTTGATGACTTATTTGATGTTGAACGATTACTGCTTAATTCAACTATTTCTTTATTTCCTTCTTGTGTTCTAAACCAGCAATTCTTTGTTAAATGTCCTAATTTCTTACAAACCGTGCAGATTCTAGGTTTTCTATGCTCATTTGTAAAATGATTTGTATAAGCGCAGTTCTCACAGGCTGTTTTTGGTCTCGCTCCTTGAGCGGAATAGTTCACTTGGGTTGAATTATTTGTGTTTGAGTTTTGACCATATTTATAAGGTTTGGGAGGCCCACTCTTTGTTTGATTGTATCTTCCTTTCTGATCTGGATTCCATTTTCTTTTAGTGTTTTGGGCATATTTTCCTTGGAAGGTATTTGGTCTATTTCCTGCTTGTCTGGAATTATCATAGAACTTGTTATTCATTTTAAAAGTAGGATTACTATTTCTGACTTTCCTTTCATTTTGTGCTTCTGTTGTTTCCACAAATTCCTTGGATAGATTTACCTCTTTCCTTTGTATTTCTTCTCTCATTGTCTTCAATGTTTGAAGGCTGGTTTTCTGGGGATCAAGTTTTATTTTTCTGAAAGCCTTCTTTTCCTCTTCTCCAAGGGCATTATATATTGTTCCAAATGACAAGTATTAAAACATGTCTTAGCTCAACTAAGTTACTGGCACTATCTCCAAACTGAGTCTTATCTCCTATAGTAATGCCTGTTTTCTTTAAGTCTTCTGTTATTTTCTCTATGGCATTCTCCACGCTTGCGTACAAATTAGCAATTGTTTTATGTTGCAGGTTAAGGAATCTAGTTATGTTATACAAACTGTCAGTCTTATTTACTGGTTCCCAGAGTGATAAACAAATTTCTTTATAAATTCTACATAGTTATTAAGTTTATTAAAACTTGTGGAATTCAAAGTTTTATGAGCGCTTCCATGTTCTGAGCTGACCAGCAACAAGGCTTCATTTATGTTAGCTCTTTCATCTGTTATTCCCCCTGAAATTATACGACTATCTGCACCCGCTAGCCAATGGTTTACATTATAGGATTTGAGTCTACTTTTCTCAGGATTTGAATCATCCACCTGTCCACAGACGCGTGTGGCTGTTGTTATTATGACTGCTTGATTCATACTGCAAA
>NC_089765.1:49217805-49237805 GCF_040412425.1 Macrobrachium rosenbergii
TATATTTTATAATATATAATTTGAGAATGTTGTACTGTATTATTGCTTAATACTTATGAATATTGTATTTAATATATACAACCGCATTGTATATTTATTGATGAGAATAATATTGTGTTTTAATTTAAAAATATATAGGTCTTATATATATATATTTTATATAGACATTATATAATGAATAGCACTATATGGTATTTAATCAAATTACGCCCTTATTGGAGATTTATAATATAAGTCAACATATTAGTTTATTATATATGTATATCATTATATGAATAAATATTATTTATATATAAATATTGTATAGACAATAGTTATATATATATTCCTCAATTTATAGCAATTTTTAAAATTATTATTTTATATTATGATAAAATAATATATAAATCACGGTGTGATAACAAATTTATTTGTGTATATATTTATATATTATATATATATATATATAATATATATATATTGATATATATATATATATAATAAATATAGTATATATAATAAGTATATTTTATTTTTTTTATTATTTTAGTTATATAATATATATATGTATATAGCGTTATATATATATATATATATATATATATATATATATATATATATATATATATATATATATATATAATATGTATGATATATATACGTATATATATATATTATATATATATATATATATATATATATATATATATATATATACATGTTACATACATACATACATACATACATATATTTTATATATACGATGAATATGATATTATATATATTATATATATATATATATGAATTAGGTTATATTAGAATATATATATACATATACAATTATATTAAAAAATTATATATATATTTATTTTATATATATCATATATGAATATATATATATATATATATATATATATATATATATTATATATATATATATATATATATATATACACATCCATCAGGAGCAGAGACAAACGAAGACCTCCATTCTTACAAATTTATTGCCAACGTTTCATGACACACGTCACATTTTCAAGGCTAAAAAAGAAAATAATTTGCACCATAGATGGAATCACTGTATTAAAAGAATTTAAAAAAATAAAATATTCGAAAATTCACAAAAAATGGCAATGCCGCATTAAAATTATGTACATAAATAAACATGAAAAAAAGGATCACAAACGATATAGTTCAAGGGAACCATGACACAGACTCGCCAAGTGAAATGAAAGAATAATACTGAGAGAATACAGAAAATAATCATAAAGGAAAAACTAAACAACACATAACTGAGTTGACGACAATTGAGCATTTAACGAGGGAACAGTTCTCTTTATGATAATAGACTCTAGGATAGTTAAATCGTGATGGTTGGAGACCCGCCCTACTATCGTAAAATCTTATCTCTGATGTTTGTTTTGCACCGTACAGCATGGTTTCTGATGTTAGAGACCTCTGGATTTGATAGCTTGCATCCTGTACGGTAGCTTAAACCTCTATGACAGTCAAGGGTACCCTCAACAGCCTCGTGCATCCCAGGGTATGTTCCGCGATTACATCGCGGACAAAGTATTTATATACAATATTGGATGTGAGAGGGGGCTGAGACGATCCTTGACTGTAAAAAATGAACCAATGGTTAGAGGATTCTTCGGTATTAATTTAACATTTAGTGCAGGAAACTCTCTCTGAATTAGGGAAATGCACTTATGGAAGTGGTCGTCATGTAAGACAGGGAAAGCTCGCATAAAATTTCATTTTGGGGCAGTCAGCACTGGGTTTGAAAACCCATACTCACATTTCTCCAAGTTGTTTGTAAAAAATATTAATTGGGTAATAATTTTGTTTAAAATAACTGGTTAAAAACTATTTCATCTGAAACAAGGACCAATTAGATGTGTGAGAAAACGCCCTATGGAGGAAGGGAGAAATAGCATTTAATTTAAAGTAAAAAAATTGTAAGAATGGAGGTCTTCGTTTCCCTTGTTCCTTGAGGATGTGTATTTTTTGTGGTTTCTCCTTCTGTATATATATGTATATATATCTGTTAATATGTATATATATATATATATATATATATATATATATATATATGTATATATATATATATATATATATATATATATATATATATATATATATATGTCCAATACAATCAATACAGAATGAAGGAGCTGCGTGTTTGAGTATATCACTAAGTCCACATCGGATGGTAAGTGAAAACAGGGACTTTCAATAAGTATTTTCTGTAGTTTATTCTACATTTTCAAGTTCACACTGAATATAAAAGAAGTTGTTCAGAGGTTTATATACAAGAACAGATGTTGTGGGAGCAGGGTTGCAGTTTTTAATCTGGGCAGCATGTTCTTTAAACAAAAAAAGACAGGGACAAACGATCAAGGATAATCCAGGGTGAGATTAACATTCCTGGTGGAGTAGCTTCGATGAAGACACTCTCGAGCAGATTTCTTTTCGATGGTCGTTGACCTTGTACATGGCCGTTGACTTATCTCAGTTCATCCCATGGCCTGTCTTAAGTCAATGATCCACAATGCCATTATTTGATAAGCCTCTTGAAATGGCATATTTGTGTTGGGAGCTTCTTACTTTTAGTTCTTCTGATGTTTGACCAATATAAATCTTACTGCATTCTTTACAAGGAATACTGCATAAAATATTGTTTGAATTGGGTGGGCTATTCTTAATTAGTTTATTTCTCAAAATATTATATTAAATACTAAGTTAATATCAATAATTTTCAAAATGGGCACTGCAAGAATGAAATGAGGATGAATATTTTTAAGTTCGTTGTTAACACTGGTTGGATTATAGTATGACACTTTTGCTTTATTTTTACAAAGTTCTAAAAAATGGAGGGTAACGTAGTGAATCTCCTATTTTATCAATAATTTTAAACTCCTCTTCCAAAAATTCAGGACTACAAATTCTAAGAGCTCTAAGATACATACTGGAAAATGTTGACATCTTAATTTGTTTAGCATGGTTAGAGTAAAAATGAATACATGACAAATTATTCGTGGGTTTCCTATATACTTTAAAACAAAAATTGGTGCTATTTCTAATAAATAAGACATCCAGAAATGGTATACAATTATTTTCTTCATATTTTATTTTGAATTTTATGGACGGTACAAGATTATTAACTGTTTGCAAGAAATCTGGAATATTTAATTTTCTTTAACAATACAAAAACAATCGTCTACATATCTAACCCAAAACACCTTAGAGAAGAGATTCCTTGGAATAAGTCTAGACTCAAAGAATTCCATGTAAATATTAGACAAAAGTGGTGAAAGAGGGTTCCCCATAGCCAGACCAAATATTTGTTCATAAAAATTACCATTGAAAGTGAATTTACAATTTTTTATACAAAGGGATATCAAATAAACAATAACAGTGGTAGTTAATTCTAGATTATACAAGTCCAAATGTTGTGATAAATATTGAAGTAAGTCATCAATAGGAACTTTAGTAAATAAAGATGTCACATTAAAACTGGTTAATCTGTCAGTGCTGGATAATTCAATATGGGGAAGTTTAGTACAGAAATCAAAAGAGTTTTGTAAATGGGAATTTGAAATAGGACCCAGAATAGGTGATAGTAATTTAACAAGATTTTTCGAAAGTTATAACTAATAAAACCGGTTGAACTGATAATGGGGCGAATGGGAAAATCTCTTTTATGGGTTTTGACTAATCCGTAAATGTACTGTAAGGATGGGCTAATCGTTGACACTTTCTCTTTTATTGAACTGAATTCCTTTAGTATAGTTTTTATTTTAGAACTGAAACTTTTTATGACGTCAGCTAATGGGTTTTTCCGTAGTTTTTTGTAAGTACTAGGATCAGATAATAAGTTTTCCATTTTTTCAGACCTTCTCGGGAAATGCACTATTTTATTAGGTATTTGAAGTAAGCTGAAAAAAAGACCTTTAACTAAATTAATTGAAGGTGATACAATTGTGTATTTCTTTTCCAGTTTGGATATTTCTGAGATAATGTTTGTGCACAATATGTCATCACTAATAGAATATGATAAGCCATAGCCTAAAGCACATTTAAGGTTTTGGTCCAGTTCTTTGTTCGAGAGGTTTATTGCACAATCGTCTTTATGTTTGTTATTCCAATCACTTATCTCGATGAGACTTTTTAATTTTTTATCCAGGTGGAGAACTAATATGTTTAATTTGAATCTAAGGTTATTATAAATTTTGTTCAGTTATTGGTAAGGGGAAATCTTTTCACTGTTAAGAAGACTAGAACTTGCTGTATTACACAAAAATTTCTTAGCTTAGTCTTAGCATCATATTTTCTTTTCATTTTCTTTTGACTTATTTTCAGATTTTCTAAAGAGGATTTTCTAATTTCTCTTAATCTTTTCCTCAAGTTCTTCACATATTCTCCTTGGATTTCCTCTTGATATTCTTCCCAATTCTCTGCAAGAATCTTCAATGGACCTCTAACGTCTCGACCAAAAATCATTTCTTTACGTAAATATCCCACACTTTCTTGATAAGCATTCCTAACTTCAAAAAACATCAAGGGTAAACCAGCATCCCATTATCTTCCTGATTCATTACAATACTTAGTTAACATACTTTTCAATGTCTGTTGGAACCTTTCCAAGGCTCCTTGAGTCTCTGGATGATAAGCAGTTGATAACTGTTGATAACTGTTGTTTTACTCTTAACAAGTTCATCATATCCTGGAACAATTTTGAAGTAAAGTTTGTTCCTCTATCACTTTGCACAATTTCTGGTATTCCTAACTTGGAGAAAAACTCCACCAACTTCTCAGCAATTACATTTGCACTTATACTTCTTACAGGAATTGCCTCAGGATACGTAGTTACTGGACACATTAATGTTAACAGATATTCATTTCCTTTCTTGGTAAAGGGTTTTCCTCTAACTTCTATGGGTTGTAGGAGTGCTTTCTGAATGGTTTCATTCGGTTTTCCAGCTATCTGGAATGTGTGACACTCTCTGCAAAACTTGCTAACATCCTTGTGAAGTCCAGGCAAGAAAAAATACTTCATAATCTTCTCAACAGTCTCCCCGATTCCCATATGTCCAGACTCACGCGCTACAGCCACAACTTGCTTCCTCAATGGATATTGAATCAAAATTTGATGATATTCACCCCATTCAGCATTTCCTGGTATATCTGCAGGCCTATGCTTCCTCATTAGCAATCCTTCCTTTAGATAATAACAGGTGGGAGTTTGTTGCATCTCTTCTTGATCAACAACTCTGAAGAACAGATTAGCCAACGCTGTATCCCTCTTCTGCAGTTCCATTAGCTTCTCTCTTGTCACTTGACCAACTTCAAGGGCTTAACTCTCCATATCTGCTTACTCTGCTTCTGTAGTTTCACTACTATCTTCAGGAACTCTTTGACTACTCGGAGTCTCTTCAATAACAACAGGATCCTCTTCTTGGGAAATCTCTTCATTAATAACACTACGGGGAACCTTCACTTTCCTGGAACAGCTCTTCTAAGCTCAAAGATCCTTCACTTGATCCTTCTGGTACAGGTAAATCCTCAGTTTCTTCACTTACCAACATAGTTCTCTTCATAGTCCTGGTAGTTACACAACTTGGAAACAGGTGGGGGTTTTTCTGCTCTAAATCTACCCTAGGACTAATCCTGAAAGGTTTGTCTGTCACTATAGGACAAGGAATAAATGGTACACCACCAACTTCAATGCCCAGTAAAACATGCACACCTTCAACAGCTAGTGAGTCCTTTACAGCAAAACCAACATTCCCTGTCACCAATTCACATGACAGGTACAAGCGGCATATAGGAGTTACCTCTTCCCTTCCTATACCCTTCAAAATAACTGAATCCCCAGTGAGAGTTTTCTGCAGCTGTGGCTGAGCACAACGAACTACCACACTATGGTTACTTCCAGTATCACGTAATGCCTTGACAGGTACCTGCACACTCAAGGAGGGAGTTGTCAGCATACCTTCATAGATATATGGCTTAAAAGACTCCAAGCTGCTCAGCCACTCACTGCTTGAAGTTACATTTCCACTGGTTGCTAAACACTCTGCTTGCTTAGCCTCAGTCTTCCCAAATGTCTCAGTCTTTAACTTTAGCAAGACTATTACCAAAGCGAATAAAATATACTACAGAGGTCCCACACACAACAGAAAAATAGATTTTAACAACAAAATAAAGGTTCCGTACAAAGAAAGCATCTAAAAAGCCACCGAACAACTCAGGTCTAACAATCTTTTTATTTTCCATTATCCCAAATCCACCGGGAGCTTGCTCATTAACATATACGTAATAAAAAAGTGGAAGAAGTCGAAGTTTACAAGATTCCGTGCAACAATTGTTATAAGATTTACGTGGGAGAGGTGGGTAGATCCTCTTTGCAAAGATTAATATATATATATATATATATATATATATATATATATATATATATATATATATATATATATATATATATATATATATATATATATATATATATATATATATATATATATATATATATATATATATATATATATATATATATATATATATATATATATATATATATATATATATATATATATATATATATATATATATATATATATATATATATATATATATATATATATATATATATATATATATATATATATATATATATATATATATATATATATATATATATATATATATATATATATATATATATATATATATATATATATATATATATATATATATATATATATATATATATATATATATATATATATATATATATATATATATATATATATATATATATATATATATATATATATATATATATATATATATATATATATATATATATATATATATATATATATATATATATATATATATATATATATATATATATATATATATATATATATATATATATATATATATATATATATATATATATATATATATATATATATATATATATATATATATATATATACATATATATATATATATACATATATATATATATATATATATATATATATATATATATATATATATATATATATATATATATATATATATATATACTATATATATATATATACATACACACACACACACACACACACATATATATATATATATATATATATATATATATATATATATATATATATATATATATATATATATATATATATATATATATATATATATATATATATATATATATTAACTTTATCACATACACAATTGTTCTGTGCATTAGTAGAATTACTAAAGGACCTCATTCAAACTGGATGGTATCTAACGGTTTTTATTCAGAAAAAGTTACAAGCTTTCTTGGACAAACAGTCACATTATCAAGTATCCATACAATGAGCAGACGCGTAGTCCGGCTGTATTTATATCTGTGTGGTGGGTACTTTTAATCCTATAATCGCCTAGCTCCTCCTGTGTGACCCCCACCCCCTCGTGACCTTGGTCTTTCTCTGAATAAGAAACTCCGTTAGATACCATCCAGTTTGAATGAGGTCCTTTTTTAGTAATATATATATATATATATATATATATATATATATATATATATATATATATATATATATATATATATATATATATATATTAACGACTCCTTCACTTTTTGCCTTTAAATATTTTCTAAAGGTTCTTTTATCAACTATAAAGTGGCCGGAATCACAATGAAGAAACTAATATCTAGAGGGTGGAACCACTTGTGAAGCAATCCCCGACTCAAATAGTATACAAAAGGGGGTAAAAATATACAAAGTTTCAATGTTCTTATATTAAAATAAAAGGTTACGAAATATAGCTCCCTGAAAGTTAATTTTGGCCGGAGCAAGGAACTTTATGTATACCTAAAAGCCTAACCCTATACACTTAAGTGTGATAAAAAAAAAAAAAAACACAGAAAACATTTAACCTAATAACAAATTATACCATGGTAATTACAAAAAATCCGGCAAGTTAACATACAGCAAACGCGATAATTTAATATTAGCACAAGCTCTCCTGTCGTAGCCCGGGATTACCGGCGAGTCAGCATGAGGTTTGATGTGCTATAAACATAAATTGCATCAATTTTTCCTACCATTGGAAATTTTATTTCAGAAATTAACCAAATTACCTTTCTGTAATAATATTGAACGTGAACGTTTCCAGCTTTCATCTTTGGCCCATCAGGTATTCAACAATCTTAAGACGAACTGGACTCCTTTCCTTAGAAAAGAAAATCTGACTTTACTTAAAAACCTCGCTAAAGAGGAAGATGTCATCATCAGACGTCCGGACAAAGGTGAGGGAACTGTCATTTTGAGTAAACAGGATTACATAAATAAAATGACTGTGATACTGAACGACGATACCAAGTTTCAGGAAATGGGAACACCCAATTTATATGAAATTATTAAAATAGAAGACCGAGTTAACAGATTCCTTAGACAATTAAAAACAAAGTAAGGTTATAGACGAATATACCTATCAAAGTCTATTCTCTACAGGCTCCTCATATGGGATTATGTATGGCCTTCCCAAAATACACAAAGACAATATTCCTTTGCGACCGATTCTTTCATCAATAAATACCCCTACCTATAAATTAGCTAAGTACCTAGTACCCCTCCTCGAACCTTTAACCAACAACGCCTACACTCTCAGGAACTCCCTGGATTTTAAGAACAAGCCCTGGAATGTATAAAAATAGAATATTCTATTGTCTACTCTTTTTGAGAAGAAAATTCTTATTTGGTATGCATAAAAGTAGACAATTCATCCGAAGAATATTCTCCGAAGAAAATTCTCCACACGCTTAGCAAATTTAGCGTACGTATGCATAATAATAGATTATTCTTAAAACTGAAGAATATGCTTCACATTTGAAAGGCAGGCCATCAGGTGTCTTCGAGCAGTTGCCGGTGGTGGTCGTCGTGCATTATGGCTGCGTTCATGAATATTAGAAAACCTAAAATATATAACGTTCGTCGCTCAGGCCATCATGTCCATGACTACAAACGTCTTTTCCGATTTGACGAGGATAACGTACATTGGATTGTACAAAACGTACTACTGGACAATAATGATGTTGAGACCAGAGGAGGAGCATTATCTACAAAACAGCGACTTGAAGCATTTCTTAGGTATGTCCGATCCAGGTTTCAAGTCGGAGTTGGTGAAGACTTAGGAATAGACCAATCTTCAGTTTGCCGTTCGGTTCACTACATATGTGAGAGACTCATTTACAAATAGCTGACAACTGGATCAAATTTCCTCAAACACGGCAAGAGAAAGAAAACGCTTCCTCGACGTGGACTGCAAAATATTCATTTCCGCAAGCTATCGGGGCGATTGATTGCACTCATATAAAGATAAATAGGCCTGTGCGTCGCTTCCACCCTGACGAATTTGTTAACAGAAAGGGAGTGCATTCAATTAATGTGCAGGCCACTTGTGACTCTAAAGAGTGTTTTACAAGTGTTTGCGCTAGTTGGGCTGGCAGTGTTCACGATTCGAGGATACTACGATGTTCGGACATTCCACATATCATGCAATCAACAAGAGGTGACTTTCTGCTGTTAGGTGACAGTGGATATCCTATAAAACCTTGGCTTATGGTACCCTTCAGAAACCCTGAAACTCCCGCGCAGCAACAATTCAACAAAGTTTTCACTAAAGAACGAGTAATTATTGAGCGATGTTTTGGGCAACTTAAGAAACGTTTTTCCTATGCTGGCAGGTGTTGTTCGTGTTGCAACAACACAAGTTCCCAAAATTATTGTAGCATGTGTTGTTTTACACAACATTTCAAAGTATTTACATGATAACCTGCCAGAACAAATAAATCATGAGCCTATTGTCGATGAAGAAATGGAAGAACCTCGTGGAAACAGATGCTGTGCAACGACAACTTGGTCAAATAAAACGACAACAGAACAGAACAGATATCAGCTGATATTCTACAAAATCTTAACTACTAATGTGGGTAATAATACATGACTGCATTGTTAATTATTGTATTGTTATGAGGACAATAATATAAATATTGGAATTACACTCAACTTTCTTTTAGCCTTGAAATTTTCATGAAACGTAGTGTTATGAATATATATATTTATATATGAATTATCATTTCTGGTTATTATTTATAGAAAACATGACTAAATAAAGCTATTTAATATTATTGAAATGAAAGCGATGGCATGAAATTATAATGAACTAAAAAATAAACATATTTAGTTACACAATTTCTATTGTGTTCTACCAATTTATTTTGGTATCTCTTTCAACAACAGAAACAAATAAAATATATGCGTGGCAATCTTTTAATGCAATCTGAAGAATTCTTCATAATCCTTGCCAGTCATAGGATCCATGAAAAACCGGGGTCAGCAGTATTTGCTAGTGCGCTCATGTGATGAATAACCCGTTCACGGATTCTATCGGCATGTTTGACGCAGGTGTCGAACTGATCTTAGACCGTTTTTTCTCTCAAGTAGTGCAGTTGTTCAAGAAGAACAAGTCTCTGCAACTGTGCAGTAGACAAAACTTCCGTTTCTTCCGTTTCGACACTAAAAGACATTTTAAAAAGCATCACGGCTTCTCTTTGTGTTCCAGAAAGCGGCGCCTTCATTTGCTGAATCCCTGATGATGTAGATGGAATAGGGTCATCGGAGATTGCAGGGGATGGTGCTCTTGACTCAGTATGATGTGATGTCGCTGATGTGCCAACTGAAATTCCACATGTTATTCACTTCATGTTGATGTTTCTTCTTCACTGGGAGGTGCTTCTGAGTCACTACAATGTGAAACTTACAAAGACCAGCCTAAAAATCCATACGATAATTGGTGCATCTTGGGATTTGGTTCATCATTATATTCACTAACCATTTGTAGCCAAATTTTCTGAAACTCTTTGAGGAACAGGTGGGGAAACAAATGTTTTTTCATGTCAGCTGCTGCTTTTTTCTCTCGATGTTTCGAGATCTTTCTTGAATTTGTTCCTTTGTTATCACAAGTCCTTACACCCGTGATACATTTATAACAGCTAGGCAGCATTTTCCTCAGCTTTTTTTATCCTGTGGCTTTTTGGACTTACACAAGCAGCGGCATTCCATGTTCTTTTATTATCGTAAGAACTGCGCATATCATCTTCTTTCTTTTCTGCCATTTTCATAAACTGTCTCACTATCACCACCGGTATGCGAACATCAACAAGTGCAGACAACTTTGACAACACCGGATGAGGCACTCAGGCTACCAACTGCCCAAGATCAGGGTTGCCAACTGTTTCAACCAATCCAAACAACACCTGAAACAGACAAAGTACTTTAATAAAAAGAATGGGGTGTTCAGTTATAGATCTTTATGTTCCTACAGATATGACGCTCTCTTTGAAGAATATTCTACTTTGCTCTCTTTTATCATGATTCCAGCAAAGGACAAGCAAATTGTTATGCATACCACATTTAATGAATATTCTATTTTCTACTAACTTTCCAATTTTTTCCTATTTTTGGAAGAAGATAGAATATTCTATTTTATACATTCCAGCCTATTATTTTAAGCAAATTATTTCCTTCCAAGACTCTATGTTCCATAATTTTAATGTCTCATTTTAGGCCAATTTATTAACTTGGCCGTTAGGACACGGTCTTTGTTTTTAATGGTACTTCCTTCAAACAAGTGGAAGGGATGGCGACAAAAGTCCACTCGGCCCCTGGAGAGTCATTCTTAGTGCCCCTCCAACCTTTGCCCCCTATTTTATCGACGTTATGTGGATGGCACATTCGTTATTTTAGACATGAATTTCAGTCTCATCTGTTTTTAGATTTTATTAATGCCCAGCCCAATATTAAGTTTACTATGGAGAAAGGAAGTATGTAAATCACTCCCCTTTCCTGGACCTACGTATTTCAAGGGACTCGGAGGGTTTCCAACCAGTATATCCCAGAAAGAGCACCTTTATTGTTGGGTACTAATTTTACAGTGCTTGTCATTTTAATTTTAAATTAAATGCTATTTTTACACTCCTCCACAGGGCCCTTATTCTTGACATCGTCTTGCTTCTGAGGCTTCTTACAGCCGAAATTGAGTTCCTGACAGGTTTTTAGAAATAATTGTTTGACTCTAAAACACTTTTGCAGAATTTTGAGAAAGTTGTTAGATATGAATTTTAGAGAGCCACGTGTCATTTATAAAGTTCCCAAACTTGATATCTAAGCTAAATTTCCCTTCCTCCCTTTCAACATTGATTTTCCAAAAAAAGTTATAAAGATCATTAAAAAGAATTCCAGTTTGTAATTATTAAACTTATTCCGAAAAACCCTTTAACGCTCAGGTCTCCTTTCAGATCTATTGATAGACTGTGCCTGTCTCTAGCATCCAACAGCATTTACAAATATACTTGTCCCAAGTGCGAGCTGGGAAACACGTTGGATGTACAGACGGCTACTGAAGGTCACGTGCCTATAGTCAAAAAGGCGTCAGTTATAGGACGGGATGTAGATTGTCCAGGCCTGAATTATCAAATATAAGAAACCACTCTGCAATATATATATAAAACGCTGATTGATATGAAAAACTTTGAAATAATAGCCTCAGCCCAACACGAGGACAATTCTATACTGAACTTTAAAGTCAATTTTCATTAAAGCATTCGTTCCTCGTTAAATGCAATAGACGTCCTCCACACCTTTGTTTATTTTGTAATTTCTCTGTTGTTCTGTTTGTTTTCATAGTTTACCTTTTTCTGTTTAGTCAATTTTTAAATGTACTCTGTAGGTTTGTTTTAAGATATTTTTAAGAAATGTATGTATTTTTGGTATTTCTAAGTAATAGATACGGCGGGTATTTAGTGAGAAATGACAGTTTCTTATAGTATTTTGGTTGCTTATTTACAATTTAACGTTACTTATTTTGGGGTCGGCTGTAATTAACCTGTAATTGACAGCCATCCAACAAGGGGTTTCCATACACGATCTTCACAAGATAAGCACGGCTACGTCTGTTTCAAGCAAGTTCACATCCCGTCCGGCAAGTGCTACCACTTTGTGTTAAACTGGTTTTTCTACACTTTTAAGGCTTCTAACACTGGCGGTGCATTTGTTTCTTGTCGGCCAAATGGAATGTCCCTTCGCCGTGTTTAGTACTGGAATGGGGGAATGTACCCATACCTTAACAGGTTATTGCACTTGCCGGACGGGATATGAACCATTCGAAACAGATAATATTTACCGTGCTCCGTCTTGTTAAGATCATTATTTGAAAACCCCCTTGTTGGATGGACTTCAAGGCTAAGTCTAATAGTTAATTACAGACTGAAAAAATAACGTTAAATTGTAAATAAGCAACAAAATACTATAAGAAACTGCCATTTGGCTAAATACCTCCGTCATCTATTACTTAGATCTACGTGTATTTTTTTCTTTATAATTTTATAGTGACGTCCCTTTTTACTAAAGACAAATTGTGACCATTGCAGCCTTGAAAATGTAATGGATTCTCTTACGAAACGCCGCCGGCCACAATAAAAAAAATGTTGATTGTCCGTGTGCCTCTCCTAATCCCCCATGGTCTCCATATATATATATATATATTTATATATATATATATATATATGTAATATATATATATAGAATCTATATATATATATATATATATATATATATATATATATATATATATATATATATATATATATATATATATATATTTATATATATATATATATATTCCTCGCCAGGTATATATATATATATATATATATATATATATATATATATATATACGTATATATATACCAGTATATATATATATATATATATATATATATATATATATATATATATATATATATATATATATATATATATATATATATATATATATATATATATATATATATATATATATATATGGGGTTTTACTCTGACCTACTTATTTTATTCCTGGCCTAGCTGGTGGACAGGACCGGCCATAACAATTATAGGATCTGACTGCAATTGTTACGCCAGGTAGAAACTCATAAAGAAAACAGCTGGACTTCAACAAGGAACTATTGCAGATAAACACTGGGTTTAATTTAACTGGAATATATTCACAATAAACACTTGAACCAGAAGAATGGGGAAATGATAAGCAGGTAAAAGAAAGTTCTGCCGAGTGATCAAATATTACAGCAATGCTAAAACGAATTCAGGTTGTTCGTAGAATGTAAGGTTCTCAAGGGAACAATTTTAGGTTGTCTGTAGAACGCAAGGCTCTCAAAGGAACGGATTTAAGTTGTTCCTAGAACGTAAGGTTTTCAAGGAATGATTTTAAGTTGCTCGTAGAACATAAGGTTCTCAAAGGAACGGATTTAGTTTGTTCATAGAACATAAGGTTCTTAAAGGAGCGATTTTAGGTTGTTCATAGAATGTAAGGTTCTTAAAGGAACGATTTTAGGTTGTTCATAGAACGTAAGGTTCGTAAGTGAACGAATTTAAGTTGTTTGTGGAACGCAAGGTTCTTAAGTGATAGAATTTAGGTTGTTCATAGAACGTAAGGTTCTGAAGGGAACGATTTTAGGTTGTCCGTAAAACATAAGGTTCTCAAAGGAACAGATTTAAGTTGTTCGTAGAACGTAAGGTTCTTAAAGGAACGATTTTAAGTGGTTCATAGAACGCAAGGTTTGTATGTGAACAAATCAAGTTGTTTGTGGAACATAAGGGTCTTAAGTGAACGAATTTAGGTTGTTCATAGAGCGTAAGGTTCATAAGTGAATAATTTTACATTATTCGTGGAATGTACAGTTCTTAAGTGAACGAATTCATTATGCTGAGAAACACCTAGGGTTGGCGCAAATGAGCTTTGAAACAGGAGTTTCGGGGAACACAATTCCTTAACCAGGCATAAATAACTGAGTTTTCCGCAATACAAGGTAACCAAATACAATAATATGAAACTGTTATGAGTCACAGCACTGAGATGAGGTGATTAAATGATCCCTAACACGGCGAGTGCAAATGCTTAAATCTATCATGCACGAGTCAAATAGTTTGCCTAGGGTTATGTGCTCAATGAATTGGACCTGACAGGCACGTGACCAGATACTATGCTCACTGGCACCATTATATAAGGGTCACATGATCTTTGTTTGATGGAGAAATTGGATACCTGAGTAATCATGTGGTGTTTGTTGTGAACAAAATCTTGTGAGGAAAGTTATGAAAAAGGGATGAATGATGTGGGAACGGTTTTCCCACTCATCGGCATGAGATTTATTAATGAGAAAATCACTTGCTTACTTGTAGGTATGGAGGTCAAGAGGCAACGAGGTTCGAGGTGGACAGCGGCTCGTGTGGCCTCAAATGAAAGGATTTTTCATTGATGCAATAACTGAAAAATTTTTAACAGGTAATTCCTTCTAGCTTAAAAAAAACCTAGCGCCTTTGCTACACCAAGCAAAAGAGATATACTCCAGCAAAGCAAAAATTACTGGACGGGCTATAGTTTGTGGCCTGGATTTATGGTGTAGCCTAGCTAATTACTGGATGACAAATTGTTCAGAGCGCATGGAGGAAACAAGCACACAATTTCCTTTCTTTATCACTTGTGTTCACACTTCATTGTCCAGCTAATCCTAGCAGTTAAGACATGCAGCCTATTATGCGGTAGCAACAAAGATTGTGGGTAGGAAAATACGCTCTCTCTTTGCTATAAAATCTTGGTAGTATGAACGTCGTCTATTGTTCCCTTACCCTGTTCACAGTCACGGTTGTATTCGCACCTACAATAAGCTAAAAATAATAACGCTATACTTACGCTGAGGAAATTTGTTTGCTTTTGCTTATTTAGGATTTACATTACCAATTCGTTTCTGGTCTCTCATCCAGCCTTAGCACAGCTACTGGCTGAGAGCTGCAGCTCACGGGGGTTCTTACAGTGATGCAGAATGCAAATCCTGGCAAGGTCGCCACTTTCAGGTTTTTACTCTGACCTACTTGCTTTATTCCTGGCTCAGGAATCCACCTCTATAGTCTAGTTGATGGACAGAGGACTTGCCATAACAATTATAGTTTCTGACTGTAATTGCTAGGTCAGGTAGAAATCCGTAAAGAAAATTGTTGGGCTGAAGGCTTTACTTCAACAAGGAACTGTTGCAGATAAACACTTGCATTTAATTTAACTGGAATATATTTACATTAAATACTTGAATCAGAAGAATGGGGAAATGATTGGCAGGTAAAAGAAAGTTCTGCCGAGTGATCAAATATTACAGCAATATTACAATACTGAAGATCTAGGGGTAATCCTAATGAAAGGGACACTGTAGAGTAGCTTGCAGTGGCCCAGCCACGGCAAGGGGCAGAAGACAAGCAGTTGCTTCCACGGTTAACAACACTGTCTGCAATTGAGAATGCAAGTGATTACATATGGAAAAAATACCAATTTTGGGCTAATCGAGTGTTGCACACGTGGTGCCAAGATAACTTGATTCTTGGGCGAGATGCTTATGTTAGTCACACACTGTACTAACTAAGTCAGGTCTTTGTGAGAAATTGCACTTACAAAAAAAAATGAAATTCAGTAAAAGATCAAAAGATGCATAACTGTTGAAAGAACCTCAAATCAGGACTTTACCTTAGAAGGGGTGATGGAGGGCCTCGGCAAACGTCACTAGAAATGGATGGATGATTAAACAGGGATTGCTGTGGTAAGTGATTTGCTCAAGAAGGAGGAAGCAAGGGGCAAGTGTGTACAGTCAGCTACCAGGAGGGTTTCTGAGAGAGAAGCTGCTGGCTCCCTGCTTTTTATGACCTTGATGAATTATTTTTCCTTTCCTCTCAGATGGTGGTCAGAGTGGAGGCGTCTGCCCTCGGGGGTCAAGATGGCAGCCGAGTCATATATGTTGTGATCTCCGTTTTCTGTGTCAAGGCTTATTGCGGGCCTTCCAATCCAGGTGACCTTTGGCAACCATGTATTCGCTGGTTGCTGTGGGGGACTCAACTTTTCTCCCGGGCTTCATCTCAAAGCTGGTTTGCCTGTGGGGCAGGATTTTCACCTCCACTCACCTTCATCTGAAAGGAGGTTTTTCAAAAAATCACCAGGTCTAGGAAAGATTAAGAGATTTACCAAAGGGGAAGCATGGAGAGAATTAAGGACGGGCTAGTTATATGACGCCCTACCTCAGTTAGTTATCAGTGTGAACAAAACTATATTTTACACCATAAGAAAGCTTGGAGGTTGAGTTGGCTTACTGAAAGGTCTCCCTCGTTGCAATATGTATACATACACACTTACACACACACACACACACACACACACACACACACACACACACATATATATATATATATATATATATATATATATATATATATATATATATATATATATATATATATATATATATATATATGACAGATGAAATATTTTCTGTTAAAACACAAATTCCATCAGATGTATAAGGGAGCCATGAAAATGCCAAAATGTGGAGAATAAAGCCTATATTTCAGACTGAACTGTCTCTCTCCACTGCAAATAGTGCAATGAGGGAGAGAGACAGTTTGGTCTCTGAAATATAGCCTTTATTTCCACATTCTCAATGGTTTTATGTGCTTTATATTAAAAATATGTATATATATATATATATATATATATATATATATATATATATATATATATATATATATATATATATATATATATATATATATATATATATATATATATATATATATATATATATATGTGTGTATATATGTATATGTGTGTGTGTGTGTATACACACACACATAACACATAATCACAATCATAAGTTCTTCCCTAACTTAGTAATTTTTACTTAAATCTTAGCTATTTCATTTGATGGACTTGTGATATACTCATTAGTTATAGTAGGTGTGAATTATTAAGTATTTTCCTTGAGATTTACCATGCTTGTAAAAAGTTTGGCTGTTGATATAGGGTGATTTTAAGACCACTTGGGTCACATCTAGAGGAGGGCCAAGGTCACATTCCATTAGGGGGTGGGGGCGCAATTTTCCAGTAAATTGAGGTAGCATTCGTAATTCCACTATTTTTTGGCATAAAGGGCTCAGAATAAGGTGACGAGAAGGTATTTTATTCTTTTGTGCTCAATAATGTATACAAGTGGCTCCCAACCTGGGGTCCGAAGATCAAATTGAAAATTTCATATATCATTTTCCTTCATTATGCTTTTTCTTTTCATATCAACTTCCATTATACACACACACACATTATATATATATTATGTATGTATGTATATACACACGAGACAAAGCATAATGAGAGAAAAAGATATTGTAGTCACATACAGGCGGTCCGTAGGGAAACCCATTTAAATGAAAGGGGTCCTTGGTGGCGAAAATTCAGAGGCACAAAATCCAGTTTTATACCAGAACCCATCATAACGGCTCCTTCTGAGAGGACTGTGCCAGTGGATCATCCCATAAAAAAAGAACAATATTCTCATCTTTAAAATCAAAGCATGTCGGAAACCTCAGTCAAAGAAACTGCAGTTCTTCAGGTCTAGTGCTTCCCTCTTCAGCAGAATGTATATTGCCTCAGACAAACGAGGAGGAGACCTTGAAACCTTTTTGCGCATGAAGCACATTGCTTTCCACCTTCAATGGCCTACAGGGAGGAGAAAATGTACCACTCAAGTAAGTCAGCCATTGTGGAATGCATCCTTAATGAAGTATGTGATGATGAAAACGACTCCAACTCTTTGTATCGGTATGATGCAGTTATTCATGATGGAGGGGCCCTCATTCATTCTCTCACTCCTCGTGGAATTCACACCTTGCAGGATTAGGGTTTAAACCAAATGCTCAAACTCATTCAAATGGAATTATGCAAAGCTTGCCGAGTGGATGTTGTTTGGGACTGTTACCGGAAGCATTCAATCAAGGAACAAATTCGCAGTGACAGAGGTAAGGGGTCAAGGTTAAAAGTTTCTTCCAAGGCTCTGATCCCTAAGAACTGGGGTGAGTTTTTACGGGACAATAAGAATAAGACCGAGCTGTTTCGCTTTCTTACGGAAACTGTCATGCAAGGAGATAGTGGCATGGGAGATGTTTACGTAACTGTCGTTGACAACTACGCAGTGCGTCATATTGGCCCTGGGGAAGAAATGGATGGTGAATTCAGACAGGAAGAAGCTGACACCAGAATTGTAGTACATATTCTCTATGCACTGAAGTCTTCATGCACCTCTATTATTGTAAAGACGTCAGATTCTGATGTAGTGGCAATCTTAATTGGCCGCTATGGTCGATTCCATGGAATCAACGAAGACTGCCAAATTCATGTTCTTTATGGAAGTGGGAAAAAGAGAAGAATTCTAGATATTGGCTCAATGGCAAATGCACTGGGTCCTACTTGATCAGTTGCACTCCCTCTGTTTGTCACAATCACAGGCTGTGACACAACTTCTGCTTTCAAAGGAAGATCAAAAGCAATTCATTTTAAGGCATGGAAAAGATCTTCACCAGAACTGACCGAAGTTTTCTGTGATCTTTTGCAACGCCCCCCCCCCCCACACATTCAGTGAGGATTCAGCTATTTTAAAGGAACTCGAGAAGTTTTTTATTAGAATATATGGAAGAAAATCTGGACCTATCAATAACTTCCGCCGCATTATGTTTTGGGTCATTTGGTCCCAAAATCAGCCTACTACCCGAAAAAAACTAACGAAATTATGAAGGCTACCCCATCCTGAATAAGGGGGGCTCTCCCCGACCCCCCTAATGGACTGTGACCTTGGCCCCTTCCCTAGATATGACCCCAGTGATCTTAAGAATCACCCTATATCAACAGCCAAACTTTTACATGCATGGTAAATCTCAACAGTGTATTCACACCTATTATTAGTTATAAACCTCGCGATAATAATAATTCTATAGAGTGAGTTCAAAAGTTTTAATTGCCAGTCAGATTTAGTTCAACTCCAAAACTAGACTTTATGCAAGCTGTAATAATCTGAC
>NC_089765.1:49240305-49260305 GCF_040412425.1 Macrobrachium rosenbergii
TATATATATATATATATACATATATATTTAAATATATATATATATATATATATATATATATATATATATATATATATATATATATATATATATATATATATATATATATATATATATATATATATATATATATATATATATATATATAATATATTATATAGCTATAATATATTATATATAATATATATATGATTTCCGATAGCAAATTCGATATTAAACGACATTTGTAGCTTAATGATTGCATATAAATCATGATGCGATAAATATTCATATATATATATATATGGCATATATATATATATATATATATATATATATATATATATATATATATATATATATATATATATATATATATATATATATATATATATACATATATATATATATATATAGTATATATATATATATATATATATATATATATATATATATATATATATAACATTAAACCATCTAATAACTGTAAAACACCTATTAAGTACGATTATTTAAAAATTATAGGTCAAGCAAAAGAAACATCAGAATTACTTATACTTGAGAGCCTCAATATCAAATTGAAATTCCCTTCTCTTAATCACCAAACTACGGCTGTTCCACTGTTTATTGCCTAATTTGGTTGTTTATATTTTCGGTTCTCTGGTCTGTACGTTTATATGAATTTTAGTGTGCTTTTTACTCCTGCTTTGAAAGGTTCATGTTTTTCCCGCAAGTGTGTCTGTGATTTTACTTACTGGTTTTGTTATTCCCTTTTTATTGTGTAATTTTAAATTCTCTTCTTTTATGTTTAGCGTATGTGTAATTTATTGCATAGCTTTTAGTCTGCCTGTGATTTTACTTAGTGCCTAATTCAATTTTATATAATTTTAATTTCGTGTTTTTTTGTATAATTTTTTAAGTGTATTTCAGTGCATACAATTTCATATATTTGTCCCTTCTTAATGTTTCGAAACCACTGTAATGTCTGAATTTTCATTTATAGATGTCCCTGATGATGTGACAAAGGTCACGAACTGTAGGATTAAATTACTGCACATGGAATCTGCTTGTTTTCCTGCACCCACTCCTTTAAAAAAAAAAAAAAAAAAAAAAAAAAAAAATATATATATATATATATATATATATATATATATATATATATATATATATATATATAAAATAGCAAACTTGAATTCAGCAAGCATAATATTCTCAAATTACCATATGATGTAAGGTTTTTACATATTCCTAGAATTTTAAAGCTTTTCAACGTAAATGTTGTTTTCAGTAATTTTAATGTTAAGAGTTTAGTAATAAAAAATTCTAGAGTTGCTTCTGGCTGCATCTATGAAATTCCTTGTAAAAAGTGTGATAAAATATATTATGGACAAACTGGAAAATCACTTTCACAACGAATCAAACAACACAAATATTCTGTGAGAACTGGCCAAATATCGAATGCATTATTTGTACATAAGAGAGATCTAGATCATCCTATTAACTGGAGTGAAGCAAGATCTTTAGTCCCGTGCAACGACACAGTTAAAAGGAATATCATTGAATCTTGTTTTATCAAGTCAAATAATGAAAGTGTTCTAAATTTAAGTCTTGGTTTGTTTAAACTTGGTGCCTTCATAATTAAAAAAGGTAATAAATATAAGCAAAACTATTATTCAGTTTTATACAGGTTTCTGCAATTTGAATGGTTAAATATTTGGTTCTAGTTTGTGACCGCGTGATCCCGAATTTTCCTGGATTACCCTTTTGTTTATTACCCCTTAGCAATTAAACATCTGGTATTCAATTCTATGCATGTTTTTGGATTTTGTATGGCTAAACTTTCGTATCTCTTGTAGTTAGGGCTATGGTTTTGGTTTGTGATTACTTGATCCCGGATTATCCTGGATTATCTTTCTGTTTATTACCCTTCGGCAATTGACCATCTGGTATTCTTGTTCTTTTTGTTTACTTTGTAACCTTCTTTTCATCTGTGTCTCACTTGTGCCCAGACGTTGTGTCAATAAACGTGAAAGCGCTTGGTACTGAACTTCTGCCTGTCATTTTCCTGTGTGATTCATATATATATATATATATATATATATATATATATATATATATATATATATATATATATATATATATATATATATATATATATATATATAGATATATATATATATATATATATATATATATATATATATATATATATATATATATATATATATATATGTATATATATATATATATATATATATATATATATATATATATATATATATATATATATATATATATATATATATATATATATATATATATATATATATATATATATATATATATTTATATATATATATATATATATATATATATATATATATATATATATATATATATATATATATATATATATATATATATATATATATATATATATATTATATATATATACATACATACATATATATATATATATATATATATATATATATATATATATATATATATATATATATATATATATATATATATATATATATATATATATATGTGTGTGTGTGTGTGTGTGTGTGTGTGTGTGTGTGTGTGTGTGTGTGTGTGTGTTTTCTTGTGTTTTTGAGAGCTTCTCTCATTCTCAATTTTGCTGTAGGCGATCGCCTTTGTGGCACTGACTTCTTTCATGCAGACTTTTTCATATTTCCTGACTTCTGTTTTCAATACTTCTTCAAAGTTCTGAGTAAGCAGACAGAGTCTATTTCCATTTATTTAAAATTGCTACAGACCGTTTCGCCTCTATCTCAGGCTTTTTCAAGTAGAACTAATACATTGAGATACTCCCAAACTAACTTTAACAATGAATATAACAACAGCAGCAACATTTCCAAAAAAGATTATTAGGAAGAACGTCTAACCACGAGCCCTTATACCGACATAACATATGGGTATAATGCAAACCCTGCCTACTGGCACCACTGGTAATGGGAAATAGCACAAGTACACCCACACCGAAGGAGATGACTACCAATGTAGTTTATGAATTTATTTGCCCCAAGGAGGAATGTAGTCCTTCCAAGGGAACATTACATTGGCAGAACATCCACTACCCTCAGGAGCCATCTTCCAACACTATACAGACAAGTACGACAAGAAGCCATTGCTACTGATACAAGACTTGATAGACAACACTAAAATAAAAAGGAGATGCACTTCATATCTGGACATAACAGTCACAGAAGCAGTATGCATGGCCACAAATAAGCCCAGTTTAAACACACAGCTGGAAGCCTAAAGAAGCTGACCCTCTGCACGGTCCAGACACCAGGGACAAGGTCACCCAGGGAGAAGAGCGACACACCTTTATCATCCCAATGCCACAAGCGAAGAAATCGATAACTTCATAAGGAACATAAGATATAGAAATAGAACGTAAAACTAATACTTATGACATCATATACTATCATACACATTATGTAACTATTATGTTAACTACTAACCACCCTAATGTACTGTAAACTAAACATTGTAGATAAAAACTTTAGCAACTCCCATAATCCGCTCACAGCCGATGGCTTAGTATAAATAGAAAGGAAGAATCTCAACGTATTAGTTCTACTTGAAAACGTTTGAGATACAGGCGAAACGGTGCGTAGCAATTTTAAATAAATGGAAAACACACCACGACTCTGTCTACTTATCCAGAACTTTGAAGATGTATTAAAAACAGAAGTCAGGAAATATGAAAAGTCTGCATCAAATAAGTCAAGTGCCACAAAGGTGATAGCGTACAACATACAGCATACATACACACACACACACACACACACACACACACACACACACACACATATATATATATATATATATATATATATATATATATATATATATATATATATATATATATATATATATATATATATATATATATATATATATATATATATATGTATGTATATATATATATATATATATATATATATATATATATATATATATATATATATATATATATATATATATATATATATATATATGTATATATATATATATATATATATATATATATATATATATATATATATATATATATATATATATATATATATATATATGTATGTATATATATATATATATATATATATATATATATATATATATATATATATATATATATATATATATATATATATATATATATATATATATATATATATATATATATATATATATATATATATATATATATATATATATATATATATATATATATATATATATATATATATATATATATATATATATATATATATATATATATATATATATATATATATATATATATATATATATATATATATATATATATATATATATATATATATATATCATCCTCAAAGATACTGCACAGTCACGGAGACATGAGACACCTGTGTCTGAGTCCCATTTTTACACTAAACCAATCACTCTCCTGTCTACATGTTCTATGGCATGCTTCCTTTTTTATCATAAAAGCTTTCATTCACTCTCAGCTTATCCTCTGTTCTATACATTCCCAATATTTTACATATATATGCATTGACTTCATCATACGGTTTATAAGTCTATGCATGCCGCATACATCATTTCCTATGTAATTCCAAATACCTAACATAACTTTATTAACGAAAACTTGATTCACATACCCTTTTTCATGTTTAATCCCCTCTGCTCTTAATCTATTAGTACTTCTGCCACTGTCCTCAATCAAAATCCTACCATAAAACTTCCCTATTAAACAAAGCAAAATTAAGCAGCCAATAATTCTTGTAAGCAAGTTTACCTTTGCGAAACGAAACAATTTTTACTTCCGTCCATTCCTTTGGAAATGTTCCTCATCCAGATATACTTTAAAACCCTGGTCAACCATTCATTTACACGTACACACAGGCACACACACACACACATATATATATATATGTATGTATATGTATATATATATATATATGTATATATATATATATATATATATATATATATATATATATATATATATATATATATATATATATATATACAGAGAGAGAGAGAGAGAGAGAGAGAGAGAGAGAGAGAGAGAGAGAGAGAGAGAGAGAGAGCCTATCAAAAACCTCCAAAAATTAATGTTCCCATCTCGGAGCTGGAGATATATTTATTGAACGAAAATCCCACAATCATAGGATTTTTTTTCAGCAGCATAGTTTGAACTAAGAATAATTCCATGGTAAGAATAAAGGTTTATAATGTTCTAGCAAAATGTGTACTAAAGGCTTATCATAAATCACTGAAATATATGATACACAATACAAAAAAGATCGGGGGGAGGGAGGGAAATGATATCAACAGATATTACTATACAGAATATTTACAAGCAAGGGGAGATCTGATAACCAAAACGACTCCTGCATCTTATTTATGTAATCTCTAATAACATCGGAATATTAAAACATTTTTCCCCATACGGATAACTAATAATGATGATACTGGCTGGTATAATAAGGCAGGATTACGGGCACCAATTTTCAATCCTGCGAATATAACTTTCCATCGCCACATTAATCCGGATTTATTTTTTTTCTTTTTGATGAGCATAATCGTTGATGTGGTTGCTGCAGCCGTGTAATGATTGGCGGCTTATTAATGACGTCACCATCACATCCGACGAGTGGTAAACAAAAGGTGGGGGCGGATTTTGCCACACGTTACATTACAATGTTCGATACAAAAGGAGGAAACTGTGCTTGGTAACTAAGGGAGTGTTCGCATATGTTTATGGCATGTCAGAAACATGTCACAAACACGTCGACAGCTTATCGCATACATCTCGCAAACATATTGAAAAAAAACTACCAATAGTAGGTGTGAATTATAAAGTATTTTTCATTGAGATTTATCATGCTTGTAAAAGTTTGGCTGTTGATATAGGGTGATTCTAAAGACCACTTGGGTCACATATAGGGGAGGGGCCAAGTTCACATTCCATTAGGGGGGTGGGGGAGCGTCCCCTTTTCCAGTATGGGGTAGCATTCGTAATTCCACTATTTTTTGGCATAGAGTGCTCAGAATAAGGTGACGAGAAGGTATTTTATTCTTTTGTGCTCAATAATGTATACAAGTGGCTCCAACCGGGGGTCCGAAGATCAAATTGAAAATTTCATATATCATTTTCCTTCATTATGCTTTTTTCTTTTCATATCAACTTCCATTATACATACACACACACACACAAACATTATATTTTATATATATATATATATATATATATATATATATATATATATATATATATATATATATATATTATATATATGTATATATATACACATGTATAGACAAAGCATAATGAGAGAAAAAGATATTGTAGTCACATACAGGTGGTCCGTAGGGAAACCCATTTAAATGAAAGGGTCCTGGTGGCGAAAATTCAGAGGCACAAAATCCAGTTTTATACAGAACCCATCATAACGACTCCCTTCTGAGAGGACTGTGCCAGTGGATCATCCCATAAAAAAAGAACAATATTCTCATCTTTAAAATCAAAGCATGTCGGAAACCTCAGTCAAAGAAACTGCAGTTATAACCCACAATTAATGAAACAATCTTCAGGTCTAGTGCTTCCCTCTTCAGCAGAATGTATATTGCCTCAGACAAACGAGGAGAGACCTTGAAACCTTTTTGCGCATGAAGCACATTGCTTTCCATCTTCAATGGCAGCAAAGGAGAGAAATGTACCACTCAAATAAGTCAGCCATTGTGGAATGCATCCACGAAGTATGTGATGATGAAAACGACTCCAACTCTTTGTATCGGTATGATGCAGTTATTCATGATGAGGGGCCTTCATTCATTCTTCACCCTCGTGGACCACACCTTCCAGGATTGGGTTTAAACCAAATGCTGAAACTCATTCAAATGGAATTATGGAAAAGCTTGCCGAGTGGATGTTGTTTGGGACTGTTACTGAAACATTCAATCAAGGAACAAAACAAAGTGACAGAGGTAAGGGGTCAAGGTTAAAAGTTTCTCCCAAGGCTCTGATCCCTAAGAACTGGGGTGAGTTTTACGGGACAATAAGAATAAGACCGAGCTGTTTCGCTTTCTTACGGAAACTGTCATGCAAGGAGATAGTGGCATGGGAGATGTTTACATAACTGACGTTGACAACTACGCAGTGCGTCATATTGGCCCTGGGGAAGAAATGGATGGTGAATTCAGACGGGAAGAAGCTGACACCAGAATTGTAGTACATATTCTCTATGCACTGAAGTCTTCGCGCACCTCTATTATTGTAAAGACGTCAGATTCTGATGTTGTGGCAATCTTAATTGGTTGCCATGGTCGATTCCATGGAATCAACGAAGACTGCTAAATTCATGTTCTTTATGGAAGTGGAAAAGAGAAGAATTTAGATATTGGGCTCAATGACAAATGCACTGGGTCCTACTCGATCAGTTGCATTCCCTCTGTTTGTCACAATCATAGGCTGTGACACAACTTCTGCTTTCAAAGGAAGATCAAAAGCAATTCATTTTAAGGCCTGGAAAAGATCTTCACCAGAACTGACCGAAGTTTTCTGTGATCTTGTGCAACCCCCGCCCCCCCACATTCAGTGAGGATTCAGCTATTTTCAAGGAACTCGAGAAGTTTTTTGTTAGAATATATGGAGGAAAATCTGGACCTATCAATGACTTCCGCCGCATTATGTTTTGTGAAAGAATTCAAAACGTTGAGTACATTCCTCCAACTCAAAATGCTCTCCTGCAGCACTGTCTTCGAGCAATGTATCAGGAAGTGTTTGGGGTACGGCCCATGACCCAAAAATGGAAGAACCTGACCCTGTTTATATGGCTGGAAGAATTCTGATGGAGTATTCAGACTTGTATGGATGACAGTTCCCTGAAGGGTCCACGTTTTAAGTGAACTTGTGAAGTGTACTTGCCGTAAAGTTTGTTCTCATGTGTATTCATGTGTAAAAGTGCATCTTAAATGCACATATTTATGCAAATGTACATGTTAGTGGAGATTACAGGATGGGTTCCTTCATGGTAGAAATAAGTACTATATGCGGCAAAATTCTTATAGACACCTTCATGTTTGTTTTGTATTCGATGTCTGTCTTAGAAAATTGGTAATTTTGTTTTTATTTTAATCATACATAAAGGAAAATTATCATTATTTTTCATGATATGTTACATTATCATCTGTTTTCTGTTTAAATCAGTGTATCATTCCCAAGAATGTGTCTACTGTATTCCAGTGTCTGCCTTGCGAATTTTTTTTTTTTTAAATCATACATAAAGGAGAATTATAATTATTTTTCTTGGTATATTATATTATGATCTGTTTTCTGTGTGTAAATCAGGTTATCATTCCCAAGAATATGTCTGCTTAAGGCTATTAAATTCTGTATAATAAATCTATATTTTGCATTATACGTATATATACAAATCACATTTATATGCTTTTGAAGGTAAGTTTTGTGTTTTACTGATTAGGGTTGCTCCAGAGATCAAAATTACTCTGTGTTAAAACATAATAAACATTATTCTGGGTCATTTGAGCCCAAAATCAGCCTTCTACCGAAAAAACTAACGAAATTATGAAGGCTACCCCATCCTGAATAAGGGGACTCCCCCCGACCCCCCTAATGGACTGTGACCTTGGCCCCTTCCCTAGATATGACCCCAGTGATCTTAAGAATCACCCTATATCAACAGCCAAACTTTTACATGCATGGTAAATCTCAACATTGTATTCACACCTACTACAATCAGTCGCTGACTTGTATTCAACCTGTTTGTGATGTTTATGCGATAACTTGCCGACGTGTGTTTAATACATGTTTAATTTGTAGTGTGGACGCATCCTTATGGTGGCTACTATACTAAAACAGATAAGAAATTGACTTCTGCTGGGTCATAAACAACACTCGAACAGATTTCCAAGGCTTGTTAAGAACCCTAATGACCGCAGTGTGTGATACACCAACAATCTGGCATAAAAAGAAGACAGCGCGACGTGTCTACCCATGTGGCGACGAGAACAATAAACAAAAAAAAAAAAAAATTACATTTACAAAAGTATTTAACTATATGCCTTTTCCCCGTGGATAAGGGAGGTGGCTACAGTGCGTGTTTACCTTCCAGTTCTCGGCAACCTTTTGGGATGAATTACTAGCCTCTGACCATTTTCCGGCCTGGCTGCCCTTCATTACAGACAACTGACTGCTGAGAGCGTAATTCACTCTTTAGGTCAACAGAGTACAATGGCGTTTTCAGGATACGGGCCCAGGTCGTTTTCCCCAGTGGAATTTAATTCCAGTGTCTCTCTCTCTCCCTCTGTCTCTCTCTCTCTCTTTTCTCTCGCTCTATATATATATATATATATATATATATATATATATATATATATATATATATATATATATATATATATATATATATGTATGTATGTATGTATATGTATATGTATATGTATATGTATATATATATGAGATATATATATATATATATATATATATATATATATATATATATATATATATATATATATATATATATATATGTATGTATGTGTGTATGTGTGTGTATGTATGTATGTGTGTGTGTGTGTGAGCGTGTGTGTGTAATTCCATTATTTATCTTGGGAGATGTTCACACTTAACCTCATTTATCAAAATTGAACTCTCCCGCACATGAAACTTCAACATGAATCATCTATTTCAAATATTACGTGTATAGCTCACTATATATGCACGAGTGTATGTATCACATCGCTTACAAAAAGCCGTAATGATACCATTACCCAGGGTACACCTGGAAATTAACGACACAATTTTCCCTTCTGAGCAAAGCTCTGACAATTAAGTTCTCTCTGCTGCTGATGCATCCTTTCCCATGGCTTCCATAATCGAGAAATCTCTCCGAGAGATGATGAAAGAAAACCTCTCTCTCTCTCTCTCAGTCAAATTAAAAAGACTCAAATTGAAATCACTTGTTCGAATGCTTGCAAATGAATTTGGATTCGCAACTTCAAAGAAAGTCCTCCGCAACAGGTGTTCATACGAGTTTGATGGTGAAGTTCGAATGTGTGTGTTTTTTTTTTTTTTGTACCTTCGCGCTGTACATTGAGTGAAATGCACTGGAAAGGTGTATTTATGGATTTAGTATGTTTGGAGAAGATGCGATTGTAAGAAACTGAAAGGTTATATATAAGTATATATATATATATATATATATATATATATATATATATATATATATATATATATATATATATATATATATATATATATATATATATATATATATATATATATATATATATATATATATATATATATATATATATATATATATATATATATATATATATATATATATATATATATATATATATATATATATATATATATATATATATATATATATATATATATATATATATATATATATATATATATATATATATATATATATTATATATATATATATATATATATATATATATATATATATATATATATATATATATATATATATATATATATATATATATATATATATATATATATATATATATATATATATATATATATATATATATATATATATATATATATATATGTGTGTGTGTGTGTGTGTGTGTGTGTGTGTGTGTGTGTGTGTGTGAGTATGTATGTATAATTATATCGATAGTGTATTTTTCTCAGAGTGTTGTTATAAGTGCCGGTTTCTTTTCTGTACACAAGAGTTATTACATGTATGTAATAATAATTGTTGTTAAAATATCATTAGTATTAGTTTATAAGTGTCAATCTGGATTTCACAAGAAACAATAGTGTAATTTATCATCTTTAATTAACGTAATAGAGGAGAAAATTGCGTCACTCAGCCTCATGCGACTGGGGATGTCACAGGATCTCTTTTGTTTTATTCGAGCAATAAGTCACGTCAACAGACGAGATAAGAGAAGGGCACTTGGTCATGCAAGCAATTTCTTGTTAAAGTCAAGAGTTGAATGATCCCATAGTCTTGCGCGCTTCTGAACATGTATCATTCTGTCTTAGTCAAGACAGTATTGCACAGTATTGCATATCATCCTTTTGTCTCAGAGAGAGAGACAGAGAGAGAGAGAGAGAGTGGAAGTTAAGTCATTTAAACTCTGATCACGTATCGTCCGCCTTTGGTTTCTTGTAAAGAAATGTTTTAACAGCGAAGATGATGTCATCCAGCTTCTATAGGGCTTCAGATTTTTGGTTGAAAAAGTAAATTTATCATTCTGATTCTAGAGACCTTTTGTGCCAGCTCACTCTCCCTCTCTATATCTTAGAATCCAGTGTGTGCAATTTTGAAGTAACATAAATTATTTTTTTACTGGTCACTCTATCAGTTGATAGTGAAATCTAACATTTAGCTTGTGAAATTGAATAGATATTTGTGAAAGATTGTAATGGCTCCTGGAAAGGAACAAGGTATCTTGTGAAATACAGCTGCAGCCAATAAAGTATTTGTATTTGTAAAAAACATGGTTTTTATATTTTTGTTTGCTGTTTAAATTGATTTATTATGGTGTTTAAATCAATCTATCTTTTGTAAGAGATTTATTAAATTTTACAGTTTTCAATTTTGTGTGTTTGTACATTCTTTTTGTGTTTTCAAATGATTTACTTAGTTTTCTTTCACATTTTAGTACTTCTTAATGGTTTAACTTTTGTTTACATAATTTTGTTCCACATTTTAACAATCATGGTGATTTAGTTTTTGTTTCATAATTTGATTCAAGAATTAATGAAATCTGTGTTTCCAAATAATAGTAATTTTTCTTCAAAGTAAAGTTGTGAATGTTGATTTATCAATCTTGAATTAAAAATCAACTTTTGTATTTAATGTTTTACTAGAATATTTCATTTATTGGCCACCAGTGGTAGGAATAAGTTTGTGAATAAAGCAGAATGATAGACAGTTTTGTTCCTTCAGTTTTGTTGAAATGACTCAAATCGAGGCGAAAATTGGTAACTATTATTTAGTGATTTATGGAGTGATGCCCTCTGATAAACTTTAAAATATTTTGATACCTCGCATGGTTGATAAGCTATTTAAGGGTTTACTGTTGTCTTTAGAGTATTCAGTAATATTTTTTTTGTTTGGGAGTTCAGGTATCTGGCTGTAAGTAAGGTAAGTTTTGAATTTTATGATCAGTAAGTGTAATAACCAGGAATTGGAACACTTGTGACACGCACACACACATACATACATATATATATATATATATATATATATATATATATATATATATATATATATATATATATATATATATATATATATATATATATATATATATATATATATATATATATATATATATATATATATATATATATATATATATATATATATATATATATATATATATATATATATATATATATATATATATATATATATATATATATATATATATATATATATATATAGATAGATACATATATATATATATATATATATATATATATATATATATATATATATATATATATATATATATATATATATATATATATATATATATATATATATATATATATATATATATATATAATATATATATATATATATATTTATAGATAGATAGATATAGTATATACATATAGGATATATATGGATGGTATATATATATATATATATATATATATATATATATATATATATATATATATATATATATATATATATCTGTGCTGGGTACTTATAAGCCTATAATCGCCTAGCTAGATAGATATATATAATATATTAGTATAATTCTATATTTATATATCCGTTTATATATCTTATTTAGATAGATAGATAGATAGATTTACATAATGAATAATATTTATATATATATGTTGGCGCTAAAAATCAATAAAATATCCATATATAGATATGGTGTTCCTGTATATATATATATATACAGTATATAGCAATCATTTTACATATATATATAGATATATATATATATTATGTTCTATATATAATGTTAGGCTCTTTACATGATATGCCATATATATATATTAATATACGCTATATATATATATAAATATAATTATAAAGACTTTTTATATACCTATATATTTATATAGATACTATATATTATATAGCTCTATCATATATATTATATATATATATATTTTATATGCAATATACCAGTTATATATATATAACAGTATTTTCTTATATATATATTTCTTTTATATATATATATCCCAAAATAGTTTTATATATATATATATATAATCCTTATATATGCGGTCTAATATCGGTAAAACTAGTGCATTAGGTAATACCAACTCTTCATTAAAAGGAATTCAGGTGCTTTTTTTGACAAGTTCGGGTATATAAGGAACAAGTTGTTATGGCACATACGCATTAGTTCAGGATTGGGCATTTAGTAGAATTACTTGAGGGACCTATGATGTCAAACTGATGGTTCTAATCTTCCTTTTTACTTCAAAAGTTAAGTTCTTTCTCTGGACAAACAGTCAGGGATATTGAGATCCGTACAATGAGCAAAACTTAATCCCTAAAATTTATATCTGTGCGGGTGATTTTAACCTCAACAACCTCCTCATGCTCCTTCATATGTTCCAAAGGTTGACCTTGGTCTACTCTGATCCCTGGTTCCAGATGGGGGTTTAATTGATCGTTCTACCTGAAAAATTTCAATCGTTTAGTTACTATTTTGAGATAATTTTCTAGATATGCTATTCAAAGGTTTCCATAATGTTTCGCCATCCTTTCTGGCGAAAAAAATTCAAGTAAAAACAAAATCCTACTGTTAAAAAGCTTTTTTGGTGTTCCTCGAAAATTTGGCGATAATGTTGTTTGTTGATCATTTTGGCAGTTTTAAAAACGAGGTCTGATTATAATTCCTAAAATGTTCTGCAGATGTTGTTTCTTTGGCTCTTTAATGATTTTAACATATAAAGCATCCGAAGATAAATCCCCTCCCTCTATGTCCTTTTTGAGGGCTAATGGTGTAGGAATAGACACACACCATTTGAAAATTTTATATCCTGTTGATGGAAAGAGATAAAACCGTAATTTAATATAAGGGTTCCTTTCAGGGCTTTATAGGTTTTTCCTTCCTGATATTGCCCACTCCCACCAATAGTTGGATTACCTGAGGGAGAGTTTTAAAATATATAGGTAATCCAACTCATATCAAACAAGAAAAATTTGGGGAGAGGGAATGGTAGGAAAATCCTATTTTTATTTAAATGACTCTATTGCACCCATCAACAGGAATTTTAAATAATCTTGAAATTGACATCCAAGAAAGGAATTTCTCCTTCCTTTATTGGAAATAAAATAGGGTGAAACAAAAAAATATATAGGAAGAAGAGATTAGACCAATTCATACATACATGTGTCCAGACATGTGAAAGAAGGGTAGGATTAATATGGCTATAAATATAGTCATGAATGGAAGAGCGAAGAAATTACCTGCAGGGATAGGCATTATATAAGTATTGTCAAACACTGTTGGGAAAAAATATACACAGTGTAATAAATATAAACAGTTCCTGACAAACACTATTGCAAAACATGGCTAGTTTCAAATTGATAGGAGCTACAAAAACATTAGAATCTGTAAGCAAAAAGTGTCACTCTAGAGTTTATACAGATGAAATGTGAAGAATTTGGCGAAATGGCAAATCATTGTAGGCAGAAAATGGCATTAATGTCCAGTAGTTGGGAAATGAATGACTGTTTATGGGAAAAAGATGAAGCAGAGGAAAAATTCATCTAGACTGGTTGAGAGAGATAACGCTAACAACACGATGGTAGGGTCACCGGAAATTACAGCATATGGATTAAAAGTGACGAACCAGTTCTCATTAGGCAGAGAAAGACTATAATCAATCATTAAGGAAATTGAGTCCTTGTTGCTTTACGGTGGCCAAGAAATACTTTTGAATAAAGATCATCAAAAAAATTTTTTCTATATTATCGATTAATATATATATACGAGAGATCTTTCAGTATGGTATATATATATGCAATTTTTTTTCTTTGGGCCAGGGATAGATAAAGATGTTCAAATGACCTGGAAAATAAAAAAAGAATCACTGAAACGCCCCCACTAAAGGTAGAAAACTTGGCAAGTTTAGCACTGTGAACAATAAACAAGATATTTTAAGAACTGAGTTTACAGACAGAGGCTATTTGGATAAAATTTAATGCAAAGGGCTCCTGTATATCTGTCAAGAAAGAAGACTTGACATTCCTTAAGTTCAGCCATTCAAAAGCGGCCATTATTAATCAATCAGTCAAAAATTGAGTTATACAGATCAGGTCAAAAAAATTTTTGTGATTAATCTTACAAGATCTTTCAGTAAAAAAAAAAACACGAAAAATCTTGTATAAATTGCACAATACCAGTGCGGTTAAAATTAACAAGTGTGATAATGAAACTTCTTGTATAAATTGCCAAAGTTAAAATTGATTAAACTTACTAAGTGAATACTCTCCGTTTACAGTGTAAACAAGTACGAATAATTAATTGTGAGGCAGAAAAGGTATTAAAGAGCTTATACATGACTTTTTAGTTTCAGAGAAGATTAGAAAGTAAATATGAATGACAAGAAGTTTCAAAGAAGATTAGAAAGCAAATATGGATAACAAAAAAGTTGAGTAGAAGATTAGAAAAATAAATATGAATGACAGGAATTTTCAAAGATTCGAAGGTAAATAAGAATGACAGAAAGTTTCAGAGAAGATTAAAAAAATAAGAATTAAAGAAGTTTCAGAGAAGATTAGAAAGTAAATATGAATGACAAGAAGTTCCAGAGAAGATTAAAAAGTAAATATGAATGACAGGCAGTTCTAGTGAAAATTTATAAAGTACATATGAATGGCAGGAAATGTCAGAGAAGATTAGAAAGTAAATATGAATGACAAGAAGCCTCAGAGGAGTTTAGAAAGTAAATATTAATGAAAGAAATTTTCAGAGAAGATCAGAAAGTAAATATGAAAAATAAGAAGTTTCAGAAAAGATTAGAAAATAAATATGAAAGACAGGAAATTTCAGAGAAGATTAAAGGGTAAATATGAATAACATGAAGCTTCAGAGAAGATTAGAGAGTAAATATGAATAACATGAAGCTTCAGAGAAGATTAGAGAGTAAATATGAATAACAGGAAGCTTCAGAGAAGATCAGAAAGTAAATATGAATGACAGGAAGTTTCAGCGAAGATTAGAAAGTAAATTTGAATGACAAGAAGTTTCAGAGAAGATAAGGAAATACAGTATATATGAATGACAGGAAATTTCAGAGAAAATTAGAGAGTAAATATGAATGACAGGAAGTTTCAGAGAAGATTAGAAAGTGAATATGAGTGAATGGAAGAATCATAGAAGATTAGAAAGCAAATATGAATGAAGGAAGTTTCAAAGAAGATTAGAGAGTAAATATGAATGACAGGAAGTTTCAGAGAATATTAGAAAGTAAATATGAATGACAGGAAGTTTCAGAGAATATTAGAAAGTAAATATGAATGACAGGAAATTCCATAGAGTAAATATGAATGAAAGGAAGTTTCAGAGAAGATTAGAAAGTAAATATGAAAGACAGGAAGTTTCATTGAATATTAGCAAGTGAATATAAATGACAGGAAATTTCAGAGAAGATTAGAGAGTGAATATGAATGACGGGAAGTTTCAGAGATTAGAAAGTGAATATGGATGAGAGGAAGTTTCAGAGATGATTAGAAAGTAAATATGAATGACAGGATGTTTCAGGGAGATTAAAAAGTAAATATGAATGACAGGAAGTTTTAGAGAAGATTAGAAAGTAAATATGAAAGACTGGAAGTTTCAGAGAAGGTTAGAAAGCAAATATGAATGACAGGAATTTTTGGAGAAGATTAAAAAGTAAATATGAATGATAGGCAGTTCTAGAGAAGATTTATAAAGTATATATGAATGGCAGAAAATGTCAGAGAAGATTAGAAAGTATATATGAATAACAAGAGGTCTCAGAGTAATTTAGAAAGTAAATATTAATGACAGCAATTTTCAGAGAAAATTAGAAAGTAAACATGAAAAATAGGAAGTTTCAGAAAAGATTAGAAAATAAATATGAAGGAAGGGAAATTTCAGAGAAGATTAGAAAGCAAATATGAATAACAGGAAGCTTCAGTGAAGATTTGAAAGTAAATTTGAATGACAGGAAGTTTCAGAGAAGATTAGAAATTGAATATGAATGACAGGAAGTTTCAGAGAAGATAAGGAAGTACATATAAATGACAGGAAATTTCAGAGAAGATTAGAGAGTAAACATGAATAACAGGAATTTTCAGAGAAGATTAGAAAGTGAATATGAGTGACTGGAACTTTCATAGAAGATTGGAAAATAAATATGAATGGCAGGAAGTTTCAAAGAAGATTAGAGAGTAAATGCGAATGACTGGAAGTTTCAGAGAACATTAGAAAGTAAATATGAATGACAGGAAATTTCAGAGAAGGTTAGAGAGTAAATATGAATGAAAGGAAGTTTCAGAGAAGATTAGAAAGTAAATATGAAAGACAAGAAGTTTCAGAGAAGATTAGGAAGTAAATATGAATGACAGGAAATTTCAGAGAAGTTTAGAGAGTAAATATGAATGACGGGAAGTTTCAGAAAAGATTATAAAGTTAATATGGATGACAGGAAGTTTCAGAGATGATTAGAAGGTAAATATGAATGACAGGATGTTTCAGAGAAGATTAAAAAGTAAATATGAAGGACAGGAAGTTTTAGAGAAGATTAGAAAGTAAATATGAATGACAGGAAGTTTCAGAGAAGATTAGAAAGTAAATATGAATGACAGGAAATTTCAGAGACGATTAGAAATATGAAAGACAGAAAGTTTCCGAGAAGATTAGAGAGTGAATATGAATGTCACGAAATTTCTGAGAAGATTAGAAAATATGAATGACAGGAAGTTTCAGAGAAGATTATAAAGTAAATATGAATGAGAGGACGTTTCAGTGAAGATTAAAAAGTAAATGTGAACGAGATTGAGTTTCAGAGAAAATTAGAAAGTAAATGTGAATGACAGGAAGTTTCAGAGAAGATTAGAAAGTAAATATGAATGACAGGACGTATTCTACAATTGTGCTGGAAGAAAAGCCCACGAATATTACTGTAAGTTGAAAGGCGCAGGCTTTTCACCAGTGGGCATTTTGATGATTGATTACAATATTATATGCTATCGTGTCCACCATCACATCATCAGTGGTACTATCAATCAGGGAGTTGCTTCCCATCCAAATGCAGGAGGCACTAGAGGCCATATAAGCCTAAGTGATATCAGAGTCTATAACCTTCAACCTTGAAACAGGTGATGGCACTGGAGGCCATATAGGGTTATGTGATATCAGAAACTATAAACTTCAACTCTAAAATTAGTGATGTATGGCAATTTTCACAAACACGCACATAACAAAGGGACTGAAAGAGGCAAAACTTTTTCTAAAATGAAAGTGGCAAAAACTTTTGCTGAAGTGAAAAAGATCCGTTTGTGCAATATAACTTGAAGGACAGGAAAATAACGAGTCATCGAAGCAAGAAAGAGAAGCTGCTGAGAGCAAGTATCTCACATTTTTTGAGAGCAAGTATCCCACGCTTTCAATTCCTTTTGGAAAGATCTTTCGCGTGCAACGGAATTCAACATATTACTGGAATACAGCATCAGCTGGCTTTAACGTCCGGCCAGTCTGCTCACTCTTGTTGATAATACTCCATTCGAATTCCACTTTCCGTCACACTGCTAAGTTACTAACCTCTCTCTCTCTCTCTCTCTCTCTCTCTCTCTCTCTCTCTCTCTCTCTCTCTCTCTCTCTCTCTCTCTCTTCGCCTGCCTACTGCCTTTCCTTTGAGTATCCAAGTTAGGTAACTACATTACGTTTCTTATCAACAAAGTTCCTGTTACCAGGGAAAAATAAATTGGCTCCGGTGTGAGTAAATTAGGGAGAAAAGGAAATAAAAGTTAGCAGACGTCTTTCTTTTAAAACTCAGTTCCAGCTTTTTACCTGAAGGTATGGCTGACAACCAATACGTTTGTTTATACAATATACAAATAGAAATATGAAACATGCAGCATTTACAATAGTCATTATTTGTAGTTTTGCCTATACATTATTGTGTTTAACGTAAAACACTTTGACATTCGAATTGCACTTTCAGGAAATAAATTTGAAAGAAGATCTGTATTATTGCGCAGAGTCCAGAGGTCCACGTCAGATCTTTATCCCCTTCAACACCTCCCCAAACTTACAGCAAGAGTCCGTGGTGTTATAAACCAGTTCAACTAAAATCAATCAGTTTATCCTGCACCAACCAAACAACCGAAGCGTAATGAAATATTTAAGGAAAAAGAACGAATAATATACTATACAAATTTAATAATTGTAAATGTTTTTTAAAGGCCTAATGGCTGACACAATAATTTTCATGAATTTCAGTTTTATATACTTGAATATTTTAGTTTCACCTGATTCTTTTGTTAGTTCCGCGGTCTTCTGGAGAGAGAGAGAGAGAGAGAGAGAGAGAGAGAGAGAGAGAGAGAGAGAGAGAGAGAGAGGTTCCACAAATAAAGGTTGAAGCAGATACTTCAATATTTTTTCAGACAACATTTCAGATTATGAGTATTCCTTCTAATATATATATATATATATATATATATATATATATATATATATATATATATATATATATATATATATATATATATATATATATATATGAGAGAGAGAGAGAGAGAGAGAGAGATTAATGTCAGGGCTGAAAGGCACCGAAAAAGAGCCCTGTACAGCTTATCTATGAAAGCCTCACATGGTCGGTTGCAGGAAACTTCAAAAGGGAGTGATTTTGGTTATTTTTAAAAAGTGAAAAAAAAAATAGGAACAGTTTACTATGAAAACCAACCGCAATTAAAAATATTTATTTGTGTGTGTAAGTATGAGAGAGAGAGAGA
>NC_089765.1:49267805-49275305 GCF_040412425.1 Macrobrachium rosenbergii
GTCTCTAAAGGTGGAAATGAGAAAGCACCCAAAATTTGCATAAAGTAACAGAGAGACTGGACAGTTAGATCGGAGAGAAGAATCGGGTGAATCCTTATGAAACAGCAAATATCACCTCAACTAAAGTCAACATTCGGCATGGTACACTAAAACATGAAGAAGAAATAATATGTTACCAACTATGGTGAATACTCTTCCGGTTCCACTTTTCTCTTAATCACAAAACATGCCTTTTTCAAAGGGATGGCCCATAAATCCAACGGGATTAAATCGTACTTTTTACTTTGTATTAAGATGTAAGTAACTCTAAACATATAGTTAATTCTGTAACTGAAGAATGATTATTCCTTACTGATTTTAAAACTGAAAACATACAATTAATTCTGTAACAAGAACGAATACTCCTTACTGATTATAAAACTGAACACGTATAGTTAATTGTTTGACCGAAGAAGGAATATTCCCTACTGAATTTAAATTTGAAAACATATAATTAATTGTGTGACTGAAGATCGAGTATTCCATACTGATTTTAAAACTGAAAACATATAATTAATTTTGTCACAAAAGGATGAATATATCTTACTGATTTTAAAACTGAAAATCAATTAGATTAATTTCGTTGGCTGCCATTCTGCCTGTGTTGGGAGTGTGTGTGTGTGTGTGTGTCCTCATTCCCCCCACTTCCCTGCCCCCAAATACCGGTTTAAGGAGAGTGGTCCCTTAACAACGGCCCCCTCCCCGGGACCTCAACCCCCTCACGGGAAAAGGATTATCCCGCTCCCCCTTCCTCCTCCCCTCCCCTACTCCTTTCCCATCCCTCTTCCCTCTTCCCTTTTCCATTTTCCATGTTTCATGATGAAATAAAATGAGTTGAGATTGAGTACTATTGACAAAATGTTTATAGATTTGTAAGGACATCATCTTTTTTAGAAGTAATGTAGCCTACAGGTTTCTCAGATCAAAATAAAACTTGCTTGACCTTTAGAATTTACGAAGTGTTTAATTAACCTCATGCGGTAACTAAAAACCACCTGGAGTCTTTAAGAATTTAAGATGTTATACTCCAATGAGCATTTCTCCATGAATACTTCAGGAGCTGAAGACTTCCTGAAAGGATCCTGGAGTTGCGAAGACAAGAATGATCTATTATATTAATTTCCTTGGATGCCTTTGTGTGTGTGCGTCCCTCCCCTCCCCATTCCCTCTCCCTTTTCCATTTCCCATTTCCTCCCCTCCCCTCCTCCCATTCCCTCTCCTTCCTTCTTCCCCTTTCCCTCCCTCTCTCCTTTCCCCTTCCCCTCCTCTCACCCTTCTTCCTCTTTCCCCTCCCCTTCTCCTTCGCCTCCCCTACCCCTTCCCCTCCCCTCCCCCTCCCCTTCTCCTTCCCCTCACCTCCACCTCCTTTCCCATTCTTCTTTCCTCCCCCTCCCCCTTCCCACTTCCGTTTTCCATATTTTATGATGAAAATGTGTTGAGATTGAGTACTATTAACAAAATATTTATAGATTTGTAAGGACATAATTTTTTTTTTATAAAAGTAATGTACAGGTTTTTCAAATCAAAATATAACTTGCTTGACCATTAGAATTTATGAAATGTTTATTTAACCTCATGTGGTAACTATGAAACACCTGCATTATGAGGATCACAGGAAATACAGCTTCTGTTATACAAATGGAGTTTTTAAGATTAAAGAAGACATTATAGTCCAATGAGCATCTCTCCAGGAGGTGGAAGAAATGATTCCGAAGACAAATTCTGGATTTCTTCCCTGAATGGAAGTGGATCCGACAAGAATCCTATTAGGAGCTGAAGACGACTTCATAGGATCCTGGAGTCTTGAAGAATTTAAGATGTTATAATCAAATGGGCATTTCTCCAGGAATGCTTCAGGAGCTGAAGACTGCTTCAGAGGATCCTGGAGTTGTGAAGACGTCTTTCAAGAATATTTCAATAATAACTGTCCAGAAATTTCAACATTAAGTGATGCAATGGTATATAATAAAGGATTTTTGGCTGAGCTTTGTATTTTCGTTTCGAAATGGACTCCGCAGGTAATTCTAGAACAACAGCAGGCACTACTGGCGATGGTCCTGAACCACCAATGGCATCAGCATTTATTCAAAACCCATCAGCAGCTGCTCCTGCACCTACACTAATATCGTCAGTTGTTTGTATATGACCGGAAGGTAAACGGGACTGGCGCTGCTCGTAGACTTTTGCTGACTATTAGTAGTAGGGTTAATTTAGCTGTGGATATGGGTGTGGGTATGGTACAGATATGGGCATGGGTATGGTATGCACATGGGTATGGTATGGTATGCAGATGGGCATGGGTATGGGAATGTTATGTTATGGGTATAAATATGGGTATGGGTATGGAATGGATATGGATATAGGTATGGTATGGGTATGGGTATGGGTATTGGTATGTGTATGGGTATGGCTATGGTACAGGTATTGGTATGGTTATGGTAAGGGTATGGTTATGGGTATTGTATGGATGTGGGTATGGGTATGGAACAGATATGGGTATGAATATGGGTATGGATATGGGTATAGGTATGTTTATGGTACAGATATGGGTATGGGTATAGGTTAAGTTAAGTATGTCTTAGTTTAACCAGACCACTGAGCTGATTAACAGCTCTCCTAGGGCTGGCCCGAAGGATTAGATTTATTTTTACGTGGCTAAGGACCAATTGGTTACCTAGCAACGGGACCTACAGCTTATTGTGGAATCCGAACCACATTATAACGAAAAATTAATTTCTATCACCAGAAACAAATTCCTTTTGTTCTTCACTGGCCGGTCGGAGATTCGAACTCGCGACCAACAGAGTGGTAATGGGTATGGGTATGGGTATGGGAATTAGCAAATGAGAGCGATAGTGAGCATCTGCTAGTATGTAATAAATTCTGTAACTGAAGAACGAATATTCCCTACTGATTTTGAAACTGAAATAATATCATTAAATCTGTTACTGAAGAACGAATATTCCTCACTGATCTTAAAACTGAAAACATATAATTAAATCTGTAACTGAAGATCAAATATTCCATACTGATTTCAAAACTGAAAACATATAATTAATTCTGTAACTGAAGAACGAATATTCCCTACTGATATTAAAACTGAAAACAAATAATTAATTCTTTAACTGAAGAACGAATATTCCCTACTGATTTTAGAACTGACATAATATAATTAAATCTGTTACTTAAGAACAAATATTCCTAATTGATTTTAAAACTGAAAACATACACTTGAATCTGCAACTAAAGATCAAATATTCCCCACTGATTTTAAAACTGTAAACATATAATTAATTCTGTAACTGAAGAAAGAATATTCCCTACTGATTTTAAAACTGAAAACATATAATTAAATCTGTAACTGAAAGTCGAATATTCCCTACTGATTTTAAAACTGAAAACAATTAATTTCGCAACTGAAGAACGAATAGCTATTCGCCAAAATGGGTGTCGCATGAATTTTTAAACTAGCAGTTTGGAATAGAAGGGTCTGTTCACAAAATTGGTAGTAGTCTTGTGATACAGAAAAACTTCCCACGGATAAGGGTGTTTCATGAATTAGGAAACGAAATTACACGTTAAAATTCAATACAAAGGACACACTAGTGGGAAACAAACCAATATACAGTAAAATTAGCAGGAAAAAAATTAATGTTCACTTCCTTTCATATTTCACATTCGAACCTTTTTCTCAGACATACCAGCAAGCCAAACACATGTACATAAATTCCAATAACCTTTATTTACATATCTACAGAGTCAGTAGTGGGTATGACCTCTGCGAGGCAGCAATAACACACACCAGGTGGCGTGGCATGCTGTCCACCAGCTGTATAAGGTTCTCAGCAAGTATCCAGTCCCATTCTTCCAAGACGGGCTGACCTAATTCTCTAAGGGTGGATGGCTGGTAATCCCTTTTTGTAATTGCACGGCCCAATTGATCCCACAATGTTCTAGGGGGATGAGATCTTGGCTCAGTGCAGGCTGCCTCTGGACGTTCACATCCTGTCCTTCAAGGTAAGTACCAGGCCAGTACGAGAACAGTGGATCACAGATTGGCAGTGATGGGTTACAGAGCCCGTAAATGTGCTGTGAGGCCAAAGCTCACCCCTCGACATAAAAGAGACTATCTGGCTTGGGCCATCAATGCTGGAATCTAACTACATAACACTGGCACCATGTGGTTTTTGGAGATGAGTCCAGATTTCTGTTGTTTCTATTAGATGCTAGGAGGGGTGTACGCAAACAAGCTGGAGAACGTCTGAGGGATGAATGTGTACAAGCTCGAGTTACTGGAGATGGTGGATCTGTCCATGTGTAGGGTGCCATTTGTGCAGATGGCAAGGGTCAGCTTATCATTCTGGATCGAAACGTGACCAGTGACGTGTACAGACAGTTGCTGGACCGGAACCTTGTTCCATGGCCTTGTGGTTTGTTTGCCAATAATTTCCGGTACCAAGAAGACAATGCCCCTGCCTATCAAGCACGTGTGGTGACTGCTTACCGTGAAGGACAGGATGTGAACGTCCAGAGGCAACCTGCACTGAGCCCAGATCTCAAACCCACAAAACATTTATTGGACCAATTGGGCCGTGCAATTAGACAAAGGGACAACCAGCCATCCACCCTTAGAGAATTAGATCAGCCTCTCTTGGAAGAATGGGACAGGATACCTGCTGAGAATCTTATACAGCTAGTTGATAGAATGCCACGCTTCCTGGTGTGCATTATTGCTGCTCGCGGAGGTCAAACCCGTTAATGACTCTGTAGATATGTAAATGAAGGTTATTGTAATTTATGTACATGTGTTTGACTTGTTGATATGTCTTAGAAAAAGGTTCAGATGCGAAATATGAAAGGAAGTGAAGGTTAGTTTTTTATGCTTGCTAATTTTAGTGCATATCGGTTTGTTTGCGACTAATGTGTCCTTTGTATTGAATTTTAACGTGTAATTTCGTTTCCTAATTTATGAAACACAGTTATACATGGGAAGTTTTTCTGTAGCACAATACTACCACCAATTTTGTGAATAGACCATTCTATTCCAAAATGCTCCTTTAAAAATGCATGTGACAACCTTTTTGGCGAATAGTGTATTCCTTCCTGATTTTAAAACGGAAAACATATAGTTAAGTCTGTAACTGCAGAACGCAGATTCCCTACTGATTTTAAAATTGAAATCATATATTAAATCTGTAACTGAAGAACGAATATTCCTGACTGATTTTAAAACAAAAAATATAATTAATTCTGTAACCGGCGAACGAATATTCCCAAGTGGTTTTAAAACTGAAAACATAAAATTAATTCTGTAACAGAAGAACGAATATTCCCTACTGGTTTTAAAAATGAAAACATACGATTAATTCTGTAACTGAAGAACGGATATTCCCTAATGATTTTAAAAATGAAAACAAAATAATTAATAATACAGCTGAAGAACGAACATTCCCTACTGCTTTTAAAACTGAAAACATATAATTAATTCTGTAAATGAAGAATTATTCCCTACTGATTTTAAAGCTTTAAAGATATTTAACTCTATAACTGAAGAAGGAATATCCCTTACTGATTTTAAAATTGAAAACAAATAACTAATTCTGTAACAGAAGAATTAATATTTTCTACTAATTTTAAAACTGAAAATAAATAATTAATTCTGTAACTGAAGAAAGAATATTCCCTACTGGCATTGAAAACATATATTCAATTCTGTAACTAAAGAACGAATATTTCATATACTGATTTTAAAACTGAAAACAAATAACTAATTCTGCAAATGAAGAATGAATATTCCCTACAGATTTTAAAACTGAAAACAAAATAATTCTGTAACTGAAGAACGAACATTCCTTACTGGTTTTAAAACTGAAAACAAATAACTGAATCTGTAACTGAAGAAAAAATATTCCCTACTTATTGTAAAATTGAAACCATATATTATTTAATTATGTAACAAAAGAACAAAGATTCCTTAATGATTTTAAAATTGAAAACAAATAATGAATTCTGTAACTGAAGAACGAATATCCCTTACTGATTTTAAAACTGAAACTAAAATAATTAATTTTGTAACTGAAAAAGCAATATTCCCTACAGATTTTAAAACTGAAAACAAAATAATTCTGTAACTGAAGAACGAATATTCCCTACTGATTTTAATACCGAAAACATACAATTAATTATGTATCTAAAGAACGAATCTTCCTTACTGATTTTGAAACAGGAAACATATATTTAATTCTATAACTGAAGAAAGAACATTCCTTACTGATTTTAAAACTGTAAACAAATAACTAATTCTGTTACTGAAGACCGAATATTCCTTACTGATTTTAAAACTGAAAACCAAATAATTAATTCTGTAACTGAGGAACGAATATTCCTTACTGATTTTAAAACTAAAAATAAATAACTAATTCTGTAACTGAAGAAGGAATATTCCCAACAGATTTTAAAACACAAAACATATAATTAATTCTGCAACTGAAGAACGAATATCCCCTAGTGATTTTAAAGCTGAAAAGATATATTTAATTCTGTAACTGATGAACAAATATTCCTTACTGATTTCATAATTGACGAATATTTCTTACTGGTTTTAAAACTCAAAACAAATGAATTAATTCTAAAACTGAAGAACGTATGGTCCTTACTGATTTTACGACTGAAAATAAATACCTAATTCTGTAACTGAAAAACGAGTATTCCCTACAGATTTAAAATAAAAAAATTCTGTAACTGAAGAAGGAACATTCCCTACTGATTTTAAAACTGAAAAAATTTCATTAATTCTGTAACTGAAGAACGAATATTCCCTACTCATTTTAAAACTGAAAACATGTATTTAATTCTGTAACTGAAGAACTAATGTTCCTTACTGAATTTAAAACCGAAATAATATAATTAATTCTGTAATTGAAGAACGAATATTCCCTAATGATTTTAAAACTGAAAACATATATTTAATTCTGTAACTAAAGAAGGAACATTCCCAACAGAATTTAAAACTGAAAACTAATAAGTAATTTTGTAACTGAAGAACGAATATTCCTTTCAGATTTTAAAACTGAAAATCAAATAATTAATTCTATAATTGAAGAAGGAATATTCCATACTTATTTTAAAACTGAAAACAAAATAATTCTGTAAGTGAGGAACGAATATTCCCAACTGATTTTAAAACTCAAAACATAATTAGTTGTCTAACTGAAGAACTAATATTCCCTACCGATTTTAAAACTCAAAACATATATTTAATTCTGTAACTGAGGAACGAATATAACTTACTGATATTAAAACTGAAAGCAAAATAATTCTGTAAATGAAGAACGAATATTCCATACTGATTTTAAAACTGAAATAATATAATTAATTCTGCAACTGAAGAGCGAATATTCCCTACTGATTTTAAAACAGAAAACTTAAATTTAATTCTGTAACCGAAGAACGAATATTCCT